>NW_019384418.1:1298104-1365551 GCF_000671375.1 Centruroides sculpturatus | reverse complement strand
AAATACACTTTCCCTGGTGTAATAGGGGCAATTGATTGTTGTCATGTAGCAATTGTATCACCATCTGTAGAGGATATCAATTATCCAGAACATATATATGTTAATAGAAAAGGATATCACTCTCTTAATGTTCAATTGGTAAATATTGCATTACTTATCTAACAAAATATATCTAGCAATTAAAAAGTTACTTTTAATATTTATTGTATTGTTATATCAAATTAATAATTCATTGCTGAAAATGAATTATGCTATGAGCATATGCAATAAGGAATCAACCAACATTTTTTATTTTGATTCAGAATATCACAAAATATCATCTTACAAGAAAATGCTGGTTGATTCCTTATTGCATATGTGGATCCAATATTGATATGCATTTAATTTTATGATACACTAAGAACATTTATATAGAATTAATACATAATCTCATTCAATATACTTTTTTTCAGATATGTGATGCAAACATGTACATAATGAATGTAAATGCTCGTTTTCCTGGTAGTGTCCATGATGCATTTATATGGAAAAATTCCAATGTTAGAAAAGCCTTTCAGAGATGGCATAACTGCAACAGAAATGCACATACTTGGCTTTTAGGTAATGATAAATATATTATCATAGTTGTTAACAAGTCTCTGTTTAAATTTCCAGATACTTTATAATTTGTAGGCAGTATTTACAAATCATAATTAGCTTATCAAATTACGTATTGTATTTTCTAGGTGACAGTGGATACCCTTTGGAGCCGTGGTTGTTGACTCCACTTCGTACAACCAATACTCGAGCTGAAGTAAAATATAATAATTGTCTCACTGCAACTCGAAGTATAATAGAACAATGTAATGGACTCTTGAAAAATAGATGGAGATGTTTGTTGAAACATAGGGTCTTACACTATCATCCAGAGACAGCTTCAAATGTTATAATTGCATGTGTTGTGCTTCACAACATTTCCATTAAAAATAATATTGCTTTGGAGGATGATGATATATTGCAACCAGAAGACCAGTTACCGCAGATCATACCATCAACAGAATTTGAAAATACATCAAATGATATACTTTTTAATGAAACTAGAAGGATTCAACAACAACTAATAAGCTTGTGTTTTTCTTAAAAATAATTTTAATGATATATATATCATTAAAAAATTGTATGTATATATTGGATATACTAATAAATTGTGTGTGTATATATATATACATGTCTGTTAAGAGCCTGCCTTTTTCAAGAATATTCAGATATAAAGAACAGAAAAATCAGTACTTTAAAATAATAATTTATTTATTTTCAAATTAAATTTTTTTTCAATATATACATAAAAATATTACAAAGAATTTTCAGATAATAAATTTACAATGCTATTCAGTGCTGTAGCAATTTTTTTAAGAGAGTCTTTATTTTCCTCAGCTATGGAAAGTTCCTTCTCCCTTAATTCTAGTTTTTTTTTCTTTAATTTAATTTTTTCTTCTTCCAGTTGTATAAATGATTCTGTTCTTTTCTTTGCTTCATTTAAATCATCTTCATTGGAATTGTTTTTTCTTTTTCTTCCTTTAGCTAAAAAACATAAATTCATATGGAAAACTTAGTCTTTGTACATGCTAACTATAAAATTAATTCTTTTACACTAAATCTTATAACTTTGTATATTAATATGACTTAATACTACATATGCAGTTCTTTTATGACAGATTCTATAAATTCAGTTCTTATAATTAATGCTACAGTTGCTTTAATGAAGTAATTTGAAAATATTTTAAAAATTTACTTACACTGACTGGCTTCTTTTGTTAAATCTATATATTCATTATCTGTTAGATAAATTGAAAACATTTGAAAACCATAACAAATTTTTGTTATAATTATTTTGTATATGAGATTATTTTGATGCATACTAACCCTGTTCAGAAGAAGAAATATCTACAGAATTTACTCCTGTTGCAGAGAGATTTTCAATTCCTGGCAGTATAGATTCCTATTATAATAAATTACATTTTTAAAATATAAACAGAGATATTAATAGTACTGATGGAAATTTCAAAACTTATTATTAATACTCTCCATTATATACAGAAAAATAATGGAAGTATAACATTTTTTAAAACACGTTAGTCTTTATTCATTTTAAATTTAAAGATTATTATTCACCTCAGTCTGCAATAGATTTGAAAACTCTTCAACTTCGGATTCCACAGTGTTTTGTTGCCCCAAAACCACTGTGTCACCCATTAAAGATATGATCCTTTCTTGTAATGAAGATAGCTTTTCACTAGATTCTCTACCACCCCCAGTCTTTTCTCTGCTGTTTCTTATTCTTGACGCCTTCTCTTTTGCATTTCTCTTCATGTCGAGCCAGCACTAATAAAAAAATTTTATTTGATAAAATTATACAGCAAATTTTTCCAAAACTAAAAAGAAGTATAATTCATAGAAAAAGAGAATGAATTAAAATGATAGTAAATTATATGTATAAATTATTAAGAGCATAGACACTACATTAAGATTATTTATTAATCAGAAGTGTTAAGTTGAACAATTTAAGAAACAGATCAAGGAAGAAAACTGAAGAAAGGATTAAATTAAAATACTTACTTTTTTCCATTCCACAACGGAATTTTTTGCTCCAAAGCACGCATTTAATTTTTCAACTAACTCTTTCGACATATCTAATTGTTTTTTCCTAGTAAACTCGTTGTCAAATTTTCCAGAGTTCATTTTCTTGTTGTTTTCAATATATGTGACTAATGCTTCTTTCTGTTTGTCACTGATCTTTTTAAATAAAGCATTGGAAATCTCCATTTTTTTTAATCGCTATAACAAAAGTAACTGCTACACGTGCAAACTAATTCAAGTGGATTTGTTTACAACTTGTTACAGTTAAGTTGATTAGTCGAATCATTATAGTCGCAAACCCAGATGCATTGTAAATAATCCCATACGTAACCAAGTGAGTATGACGTATTTCCTCTCGCTTTTCGAGTTCGCTCGGGTCTAATTCGAGACTACCGATTATGTGAGTCATAGTAACACGAGTGAGTTCGATGACTTCAATTCGAGTACAACACGAAAAACTGTAGACTAAGGCCCCAGGCATGAGAACTTAACAGATGTTTTGCTCCCAGGTGTACAAGTTGACGGTTATTTAACGAGATTATAGGTATGCTGTGATGTTATGAGAAGGATATAAATATACTGAAAGTCTGAATTCGGATCCTCACAAAAGTAATTATTTTAATATAAAAATTCTGAATTTCATACAATTAATTATAAACTTACCTTTTGCAATAAGTCATCAATATTGTGTTTGGCATCATCCGGTAGTTGATCAGGATATGACGCATGCACATTTAGAGCAGTTGCTAATACATTTTTATAATAATTATTATTAATAAATCAAAAATAATGATACATTACCTTTATTCTGACGAAACGTACAGTACATTATATTCACATTGTTAAGGTTCAGAACTTCTTTAACATAAATCTACAAGTGTTTTTTTAAATAATGCCTCGTAGCCAACACCCCACCAATCACAGTAATAATGTACTGTACAACTATGTACCATTTTGCAAAATGTTTTAATAAATATCAATCAAATTTGAAAATACCAATATTAATAATGGCTCCTGCTGAAAAATTTCAGGACAAAGGAATCACAATGTCATAAAAACTTCGTTTGAATTTTTTTCATACCGAAGAAAAATGAAATACTGAATACGTGATTAAAACATTACAGTTTAAGAAAAATTAAAATATTTAGTTGCTGTGGGCAGACCAAAATCGATCACTTGTACACCTTATATGTACTGTACTGTGAGATAAGCAGTGGGTCAGGGGTTAATCTGGTACTGACTACTTAATCTGCACATGCTGGTAAAGCCCGATTTCGGAGTCGTTCGGATGGCTAGGAGAGCCAATCGAGTGGGGAGTGCGTCGGTAAGTGGACAGGTTTCCTCGGATAGACAGGAGACAGAGGTTTAACAAATAACAAAATAAAGGTTTATTCTATAACTAAAGTTAATTTACAGGAGTATACGTAAAAACGTTACAGACTTAATGCTTAAATGTGGATAACACAAATCTATGATAGCGATCTAACTATTCACTATTCCGCGTGAGAGAGTTTACGAAAGCTCTAGAGTGAGAGAGTTATATTGGCGGTCAATTATACCTTATGTTGGAGGACGGTATGCGACGATCATCCTGGACTATGGAAGCTGGCTGTCTGTCACAAGCTACCGGCTTCTCGTCGGACAGGATCGAAACGGGAGACACTGGTAATCAGACCTTCCTGATGATCGCGCGGAGGGACGATCGCACTGAGGGGACTATCCGCCCTCCGTGACGATCGTTTTTATACGATCGTCGTTGGCACTGAGCCAACAGGTCGTTTGTGGGTATTTGTGTGTAGCCTGAGGTAGGACGAAGTTGTATATCTTTTTGATAGGCAACAGTTTTGTGAGAACTGCCCATTGGTCAGTGGATGGCTTGTTTATGGGTTTTTCCTATCCCGGAAAGTCAGGATTCTTTTGTCAGGTCGAGTGGAGATGAGAGGGGGTCGTCGGTAAGGTGTGAGCGATACTCGAAGTAAAGACGACTTTTAACAACAAAACAAACATTTATTTAGACAACATAGTATCCCAACATACAGGAATTAACTTTATTCGCGCGTAATTCGAAGTGATCGCGCCGAGAGAGAGTTTACAATATTTGGTCATACCTCCGGTTTATTCGAATTCGTTTCCTAGGATTCGCTTCTATAAGGTCTGGAACGTCTCCCCGGGGCGAGGTAAGGCGTGGACGACTTGGCTCGTGTTAGGCGACGTCGACTCCCCCTGTCGGTTCTCACCTCTCGTTTATACCCTCGGGTCTCGTGGTCGTTTTTCACCAATCACAGAATTTTTTGGATAGGTCCGGGTGATTCAGTTGCGGGTTCCGTTGGGAAAGGAAGTTACTCCGGGGGCGGAAAGATGAACATCCTCCCTCGGAAAATTTCGAAAAAAAAACGAAAAGGAAAAATGGAGTGTTTCTTTGTTAAAATTACTTTATAGTTAACTAGCTTACCCGTCGCGCATTGCTGCGATCTCAGAAGAGATGAAATTCAAGCAAACTCGTTATAATAAAATTAAATTTTCATTTTATCATTTTTANTTTTTACTTTATTACATTGTTTACATCGTTATTGTATTAGTTTATTTAGTATATTTTGTTATATTATATTATTTATTTGTTAATTTATCTAGTATTTTGTTTTAAATTTAAACGTAAGTGTTCAAACGTCTGACGTTTAAATGTTAAGTTAATAATACGTTCAAATTTCAGTGCATTTGAAGATGGCCTATCGTCCGAGAGGATAAAGTGACAGTTTATAGCCTATTGCTTTTGAAGACCCAAGATCAAATCTGGATATACATTATACATTATCAGTGCAGCATGGTCCATGAAGCCCCTGTTCCATTAAATACCAATGAACCATCCAATCAACCAAACGAATCTAAATGGTCAAAGTGTGAGAACTGACGGGGTAGAGCGCCGAGCTTTTCTCACTTATTCGCTTCTTTGTCAGGGATGGTCGATGTGTTAACGAATAGTAGAGTGAGCGAGATCGTGACGAGGTGTCGGTCGTACTCAAGGATGACACATAATCATATATATAAGAATAACATATTTAATTACCTAAACCTATACAAACGAGTACAAATCAAAAGGCTAATAAAAGGGAATAATCCAAAAATATTTTTATATCGCGACAAAGAATATACGGTCGTTGATAAGTTGTCTAATATCTAGCCTGTATAAGTCACAATATCGTCTAAGTTTAACTAGCTTAAGTTCAATTTATAACAGAGAGAGAGGGTCAAAATTTGCCTACATGTCACGGCTTCCGCTTTCCTAGTATGGGTCGTCTTTGGAACGCTTCCGGATCGGCGGTCCTCTCCTTCAATCAGGTCAGGTTCATCGCGAGACAGACGGCGATTATGGCGGGAAGGCAACGGTGACGATAGACGGAATGGCGGTATGAGTCTGGTGTCTCTTATGTCCGCTGTTGATGTCTGCGCGGAGGACTGTGTCCAAGCCCTTTTTATATACGTCCCGGAAGGGCTGACTAATAAAATAACTGATGCAACTTCATCTAAGGTTGAATTGCAACCAGGATGTGTTTGTTACTTGTCGAAACTCGAAACCTTTCTATGGATTTATTATCTCTTCTATCCGGTATTGTCACTTCTTCCAACTCATAAACAGTTGTCAAACTAACGGGTTTAATTGCTGGAGATGATTAAGGTTAGGATATGTAGTGCAGCCTGGGTGATTATTGTTCAATTGGTCTACCCTTGTCGGTGACCTTTTTGTTACCTTCAATCGTGTAACAAGTTGAGGTTCTTATTAATTGGCTACTTGTTTGTACTGCACATCGAAGTAAAGGTGAAAATAAATAATCTCCTGTTGTGAGGGGAGAACTTTATCTGTCGTCCTAAACGTCTTTGAAAGTCTAGGTCACCTTTCAAAGTGATGCCGTAAACTGATGGGTCAAAGGTCTAGCTTCAACCACCAAAAAAAAAAAAAAAACGAAACTGGAGGAAGAAGGAAAATAATAAAAATTTATGTTTTGAGTTTAAAACTCACAAAAGTCTTAAGGATTATTTCTGGGTGGTATGTTAGGATAAGTTACACACGTTCTTTACCAACCTGCCACTCTATTGTGGGTCTGGCCAAATTTATTATGGACTCTCTAAAAAGGATCCTTTTAGTGCCAGACCCACCAGTGGGCAAGCAGTTTTATTCCCTGAACACTGGGAGTTTGGTCATGGGTTAGCCCCTCACTCGGACGGATTGGCCACGTTAAGTTTTTTGGGTTTTCTCCATGTCTGTAATGCCTGAAAATGGGACAGTTACTCTTAAGACTTCGGAAGGCATCTCCCTAGGCAGATCACTCAGTGTTGCGTTGCTGTAATTTAATAAACAAACAAACTTTTAGTGCCCATAGAATTAGAGGAATTTTAAAGAAATTTTACCGAACATATTAATTCATTAAGTTTATTATCTTCTTTACTTTCCCGTGTAAATTGTTTACTTGTTATAATGGCGTGTTTACGAAAAGTATAATAACTTACCCACTCATTAATTACGAAATATCACGATAGAAATTCATCTTGCTTTAATGGCGGTATATAGGAAATTAATTTCGTAAAAATATTTATCTTAGAAATAAATATTTATCAAACTTACCGAAATATGACAGTAATTAAGGTAAAATAACCGAAAAACAGGTTAGTTGCGAATATCATTCAGTCATAAAGACTAATTGTAGCAAGTAAGAATTTTTATTAGACTATTCCAAAATAGTTTGAAATTAACGCAGCCCACTTATTTCAAGTTGCATGTTCAAATCACACTGATCTTTACTACAGAATTTATATATTGAAGTTCAATGATTCAACAACAAGAATTTGTAACTTTCTATCACGTTTTTAAATAATGGGTTAGTGTTTCTGGTGATCTTATAACTTCAGACAATATGAAGACCAGTGAAAAGTAAGTCGAAAATTATTATATTTATTTAAAACTAATATTTGTACTGGTTTTGAATTTTTAATGCTGCAGTTTGCTAAACAGTCGCTTACGTTTCTTTGAGCTTGGTTCATCTTGGGGTTAATGAATTACTAAGTCGTTTGGGAGAAATAATTGATATATCTTTGTACTCTTATTTTGGATTTCTTAATAGCTTATACAATTTTATGTTTATAAAAAATATCAAGTTTAATTTAATTTAGGAATGGGACAAATGAAAAAAATCGTGTCTATTTTGAATCGTTGTAAGTTATCCACGAATAAACTAGGATTCGAAAATATTCGAGAAGCAAAACAGGACAGAAATCTTATTTAAACACCCGCTTAATTACTTATACAGAAATGCTTATTATTTTGAACGATACTTCAATATAATTTATTTTAATTAATTTTCTTAATGCTTATAACCTCTTCATATTGATACTCATACAGAATAACCTAAAAGTCAGTTAACCGAGAGATATAGTTCAAAATTATTTTAAGAACGTTTCAGAGTTTTTCGGAAGAGCCACAAGAGCTTTTTTCAGGCACACACTGAATAAATTTTGACTCATTTAACAATAATTATAGAAATTAAAAAGGTCAAACTTTGACTTTTTAAATATGTAAACAAATTACTATAATAGAGATGCATGTTTTTAACAAAACAATATTGAATATTACAAATTTGTGTATCTAACAATTTAATCGCCATTTTATTAAAAACGATTTGTAGAAATTTGTGTAAAGCAAACAAACGAAAAACGTATATACCTGCATTGATTATTTTCTCAATCTCCACTATGGGACTTGTGGCGCTTCAAGCGGAAGAAAACACGTAGCATGTGGATAACGTACACGTAATATAATCAATTTGTTGTAAAAAACTGCGTACGACTTGTTAAATACCATTCAAAATCAGCAGCTATGATCATAACTGTATCCTGAATGCGCCTTACTTATGAATCTATTTTATAAACAATAACAATGAATCGAGTACGCTTCGACAGTTACGACACCTTAGCTAATTGGAGTAAGAACTTCTGCTCTCAGCATTATAATTCCCGTAGTGGTGAGTTTTCAAAGTAAATTGTTCCTTCGCGAAAGTTTCTATTTCAAGTCCGGAAACATCGGCATGCAAAATTTAATTGTTTGGACTGTGTTCAATTTTGTTAAGTCAGTTATGTAAATCGCGTAAAGTAAACAAATCCTCTTTCACATATTTCTGACAATTATCATATGGAATATCGTCAGCTGTTTCTTTTTCTGAACTGTGTTAAGTAATCTGAGCACTTTAATTATTTTTCGTTATTTATAAATGTCTGATTTTAACGCGTGCACTGTATTTATAATTGAAGAGGTACCTTTATTATTTGCCAAAGTATTAAGTTTGTGATATTAAGATAAGTATATTTTTAATTTTTAGTAAATGCTCAGAAAATGAATTCCATTTCTACAATACAAATATATCCCCAAGTTGAAGAGGAAAGCAGATTAATACATATCGATTCCACATGGCAAAGTTTAATAAGAAGTATGGAGATGTTTGGTATAAATCTGAAAAGAAAATGGACTATAAGAGGTATTATAATGATAATCGGCACCTGTTTATATTCAACTTATCGATATTCGGTAGAAGTTTATAAATTATACACAAACATATCATTTATCGACTTTATTAAATCTTGTTTCTTTGTCATGTACACAATTACGCCATTACTTTCTTTACAACACTTTTATAACAAGAGAAAATATTTACTTCATCACTTATCAAAATTATTTGAAAATGCAATAGATTTGAAAATAACCAGTGGGGTGAATAAAAATACTCTTTTAGTTAAAGTAGTACTTATTTGGTTTTGTTCTGGTTTTAATATTCTTTTTCATTTAGTCATTATCCTTATGGGTAGAGGTGAAGAAATACCCGATAGTTGGGTAAAAGCTCATAATTTCCGAACAACATCACTTGATCACACATCTTATACAATATATTTTATTTCTGTAGTATGTTATCATACTTTATTGAAAGTAACTCAAGGTTTATTTTTCTTATTATTTGTTGTAATTTGTGTAGAAATAGAAAATGCTTTCAAATGTTTATATACATTGATGAAAAAGTGTTGCGACTCTTCGGAAGATATGAAGAAAATCGCAATAACGTATATGAAATTTTTAGATACATCAGTTTCCATTCAGGATATCTATTCCCGAATATTGTTTGTTTGGGCAATCTACAGTGGTGGCAGTATTTCATTCAGTATTTCTCTCTTTACAAATCCTTCATATTCTCATCCATTAGAAATGACAGTAGAATTCATTACTATAGCACTTTATCCGTTTTGTTTATTCGCAGACGCGTGTCTTTCTGCTTCGCGCATTACAGAAATTGCGAAACAGTTTTCCTTGCAATTATATAAGTTTTCACTTTTAAGCAAAAACAAAAATTCGAGTAAAATAGCATACAGATTTTCGGTGAAATGTATGCAAGAATTACCAAGATTTTCGGCTTGGGGTATCATTTCTGTCGATTGTAAACTTCCACTGACAATGGTAAGTGTCGCTCTGACATACACAATAATTGTCTATCAGTTCGAACTATGAGTTTTAAAATTTATTTGCAAGTAAACAAACATCTGATTCTACAATTGCTGTTTGATAATTACATTATTGTATAGATATAGATTCATTTTTGGAATTAATTTTGTACAGTAGTAAAATGTTTGTAAATTGTTAACAGTTACATGTATTTTCATTTGTTTCGACATTTGAGAGTTGAGATATTACTTTGTATATGATGCGTAATATTTTGTAATATTATTTTAAAGTTTATTGATTTTCGTGATAATATTATAATACAATTTGTGTACGACGTCCTTAATGAATTTAAATTTATCGAAAATTAACGTTATTTGCGTATAAAATGTAATTAAGCTTATTAATAAACATTGTTCTTAATATTTTGATATTGAAGTTTAAAATCTTGGCATTGATAATTGTTTAACTTTTAGTGTACTATTAAGTTTTAAAAACAAATAGTGATATATTATGTATGTACTATTCTGTGCAAAAAAAGAATAAAGAAAACACGAATTATTTGAAGGCCTACTCGTTTATTATGTTTTTATTCACATAAATCATTGGGTTAATTTAAAACTATTCTGATAGTCTAATGACGAAGTAAATATTCTTTCAAATTATTATCTGAGACAATAATTATTTGCAAATTACACCAGCCATTTGCTAACCTCGAAAGCTGCAAATGGCAAAATATTAGGAGAAGGTTAAAACATCATACTGTATTTTATTGTCGTAGTGTTAATAAAACGTTTAGTTCTAAAAACTATTTTCAGCTTTAATGCATATGTTTTTCAGTAAAAATATCATTCCCACATTTCTTAGTATTCTGCAAGATTTATTTTCAGCTTAAAATTACAAATAATTATGGAATGTAACACGAAAATAAATCAATATTGAGAAATCGGACAGTTAGATATGGTGATTTCTTTTCATTATTACAGTATTGGGTTTCATAACTGACAATATTTGAATAGAAATTTATTATTAAACCTTTGTTAAAAAATTAATTTTCTTTCAATTTTATAGATGTAGGCAATTTAAAAGGTTTCTTTCTTAAAGAAATAACAGTAGCTCAACTCAAAGCTACTTGCTTCCAGAAAAACTCGTAACTACGAAAGTTTTTTCATAGCACTTGATAAAGTTTCTTTTTATTCAATATATACTGTACTTCCTTATTGAACTATATTATAAACTTCAATTGTAAATAACATGCTGCAGAGCAACTGAGGATATTCTAGTTTGTGAATATAATGATTTCTGTTAAAGTTAAGAGATATATTATTGTCATCTTTACATGAAGAAAATGTTGAAAGTATGAGGTATTTTCAGTCAATTACTGAACTTTTATTTACCAGATGGAACCTAAACCTGAAAATACATGAAATGTGGATTTACGAGATTTCCTGGCCGGTTGATCAAGAATATTATACTGGATTCATGGAGTAAAGCAACGCAATACATGGGCAATCTACCAAGAGAGATTCTTCTCGGAATGTCTTTTATGGTAAATTGTCCTTTGTTTAGATAAAGAAGAGAACCACAAAACTCTACCCAGCAGCCTATTGGTGAGGGGGTAATCTACTCCCTATCAAAGTCCTTGGTATTACCCAGTTGATGGTGTTATAGTAAATCTGTCAGCAGAGTTTCTTGTGACATCACGATACAAATTCTTTTTCCAAAACGCGATACTCAACTTTTTGACTGAAATTGACATCAATTATACCTTCGTCTTCAGAACGACTGGGTGAACCATCTTTGACATTTGAAGTTAGTCGTTACTTACAAGAAACATGGCTGAAAATTTGCCATTATTTTTATATTAATGTTAGATACACGATTTCTTAGACGATAGTGAGATTTATAGTTAACAGACAATGTTTTTTTTTCTTTTTCGACTAACTGGAAGGTTTTCCTATGTGAGATTCGCGATTACTTTCTTTATTTAACAAACAGAAAACTAATAGTAGTTGGAATACAGCAGCGAACTTAATATTTTTCTTCAGTTTCTATTCCTGAAATTAAAATTTACGTGAAGGGTATACGTGTCTAACTAGATATGTTTAAACAGAAATCTTACTTGGACAAAATGAAACTTTACAAAAGAGAATAAAAATCGATAATTTAATCAAGAGAGTGTTTTGAAAGTACATAAAACTTGCGTTTCTAGTCGGACTATATTGAAAAATTTACCTCATTATACATCTTCCTGATTAAATTTATTGATTTTTCCTAAAATAATGAGTCATGGGAGAAAACACAGATTAAAATATTAAATTTAAAAAATATAAAAATTTGATTCGTACTGAAGTTACACAATTTATATTCGTGTGTATTGCATGTAGTTTAATGAATTAAGCATACGACACTTTATGTGGTTGAAATTTGTGGCACAAGACAATTTTTACACGTAAACAGATGGAATCAGTATAAGAAGAAAAATAGCTTAAAATTGGCAGAAAAGAAGTACATATTTGAGTCTCTGGCATAATTATGCTATTTCTAATACTTGATGTTCTTTATATGGCCTAACTTCGATATTTCGAGTATGCCAGTATGCTTTTTTTGTGTTGTTGTTTTGTTTTCTTCTCTTAATTTAATTTATTTGGTTACGGCATCGCTACAGCTAGGCGATTTTTCGAGAGGAGATGCCTATTTCGAGAATTTTCATGGGAAACTGGCCCCTCTTTAGGAGTTACAGACGTGAAGAAATTCTGAAAAACTTCACGTGGCCAGCCTATTGATCGTGGATTCGCGCCTCGTTAATTACCACGTTCAGGGCCCTTAGTCTTGAGTTTTTCGTGTTACAACTCCCAAAGTGTTGGAAGCGTTGAACGTGGTACCATCTCACACTCTGGTGTCAAATCGGGATTCTCCAGTTATAACTCACGTGCTTTCCCATCTCACCATGCGAGTTGCTACTCACATTGAGTCGAGCATGTGAGATCGCTACACGAAAGTGAAAATGGCTGACAGATACGCAATCCTTATCGCTATTGAAGAGTTAGAAAGAGCCGAAAGAAGTTGTTTGAGAAGGCAACGAACTTTTCGATCACGAATAGATGCCTTTGATCTTCACGAAGAACATTTAGAAGATTATTTAGGCTTTCCAAGGAAGTGGCATCAAATTTAATAAATACACTTCGACCGACACTGAAAGAACAGACTAGAAGATCGGCATTAAGTGTTTAAACTAGAGTAAGTTTAAATTATTATAATACAATACAGATATGTTAGAATCGGGGTTTAAGCATCTAGCTTAAACCGTTTTCCGACAACGAGGAGGTGTGTCCCGTTCACAGGGTCAGTGGATGGCAATTTAGGAGGGAATTTATGGAAGTATATGTTCCGCTCATCTACAAAAAAAATTAGAGGGAACATTGGTAGTGATAAATATATTATTATAGTTGTTAACAGCAAGTTTCTGTCTAACTTCCAGATACTTTACAAATAGTTTGTAGGCAGTATTTACAAATCATAATTAGCTTATCAAATTACATATTGTATTTTCTAGGTGACAATTGATACCGTTTGGAACCGTGGTTGTTGACTCCACTTCGTACAACCAATACGCGAGCTGAAGTAAAATATAATAATTGTCTCACTGCAACTCGAAGTATAATAGAACAATGTAATGGACTCTTGAAAAACAGATGGAGTTGTTTGTTGAAACATAGGGTCTTATACTATCAACCAGAGACAGCTTCAAGTGTTATAAATGCATGTGTTGTGCTTCACAACATTTTCATTCAAAATAATATTGCTCTGGACGATGATGATATATTGCAACCAGAAGACCAGTTACCATAGATCATACCATCAACAGAATTTGAAAATACATCGAACGATATACTTTTTAATAAAACTAAAGGATTCAACAACAACTAATAAGCTTGTGTTTTTCTTAAAAATAATTTTAATGATATATATATCATTAAAAAATTGTATGTATATATATATATGTCTGTTAAGAGCCTGCCTTTTTCAAGAATATTCAGATATAAAGAACAGAAAAATCAGTACTTAAAAATAATTATTTATTTATTTTCAAATTAAATTTTTTTTAACATATAAAAATATTATAAAGAATTTTCAGATAATAAATTAACAATGGTAGTTAGTGCTGTAGCAATTTTTTAAGGGAGTCTTTGTTTTCCTCAGATATTGAAAGTTCTTTCTCCCTTAACTCTAGTTCGTTTTTCTTTAATTTAATTTTTTATTGTTTCAGGTGGATAAACGACTCTGTTCGATTCTTCGCTTCGCTTAATTCTTCTTCAGTGGAAATGCGTTTTCTTTTTCTTCTTTTAGCTAAAAAACATAAATTCATATGGAAAACGTAGTCTGTGTACATGCTAACTATAAAATTAATTCTTTTACACTAAATCTTATAACTTTGTGTATTAATATGATTTAATACTATGCAGTTCATTTATATCGGATTTTACAAATTCAGTTGTTATAATTAATGCTGCAGTTGCTTTAATGAAATAATTTGAAAATATTTTAAAAATTTACACTGACCTGCTCCTTTTGATAAATCTCTATATTCACTATCTGTTAGATAATTTGAAAACCGTAACAAATTTTTGTTATAATTATTTTGTATATGAGATTATTTTGATGCATACTAACTCTGTTCAGAATCAGAAATAAAATTTATTCCTGTTGCAGTGACATTTTCAATTTCTGGCAGTGTAGATTCCTATTATTATGATAAATTACATTTAAAAAATATAAACCGAGGTATTAGTAGTACTGATAGAAGTTTCAAAACTTATTATTAATACTATCATACTATTATACTACTATTATTACTATCATATTATTATTAATACTTATATACGGAAAAATAATGAAGTATAACATTTTTTAAAACACGTTAGACTTTATTCATTTTAAATTTAAAGATTATTATTCACCTCAGTCTGCAATAAGTTTGAAAATTCTTCAACTTCGGATTCCACAGAGTTTTGCTGCCCCAAAACCAATATGTCTCCCATTATAGAAATAATCCTTACTTGTAAGGAAGATAGTTTTTCATTCGATTCCCTACCACCCCCAGTCTTTTCTCTGCTGTTTTTTATTCTCGATGCTCTCTTTCTCTTTCGCGTTTCTCTTCATGTCAAGCCAGCACTAATAAAAAAATTTTATTTTATAAAATTATACAGCAAAATTTTTCCAAAACTAAAAAGAAGTATAATTCATAGAAAAAGAGAATGAATTAAAATGATAGTAAATTATATGTATAAATTATTAAGAGCATAGACACTACATTAAGATTATTTATTAATCAGAAGTGTTAAGTTGAACAATTTAAGAAACAGATCAAGGAAGAAAACTGAAGAAAGGATTAAATTAAAATACTTACTTTTTTCCATTCCACAACGGAATTTTTTGCTCCAAAGCACGCATTTAATTTTTCAACTAACTCTTTCGACATATCTAATTGTTTTTTCCTAGTAAACTCGTTGTCAAATTTTCCAGAGTTCATTTTCTTGTTGTTTTCAATATATGTGACTAATGCTTCTTTCTGTTTGTCACTGATCTTTTTAAATAAAGCATTGGAAATCTCCATTTTTTTTAATCGCTATAACAAAAGTAACTGCTACACGTGCAAACTAATTCAAGTGGATTTGTTTACAACTTGTTACAGTTAAGTTGATTAGTCGAATCATTATAGTCGCAAACCCAGATGCATTGTAAATAATCCCATACGTAACCAAGTGAGTATGACGTATTTCCTCTCGCTTTTCGAGTTCGCTCGGGTCTAATTCGAGACTACCGATTATGTGAGTCATAGTAACACGAGTGAGTTCGATGACTTCAATTCGAGTACAACACGAAAAACTGTAGACTAAGGCCCCAGGCATGAGAACTTAACAGATGTTTTGCTCCCAGGTGTACAAGTTGACGGTTATTTAACGAGATTATAGGTATGCTGTGATGTTATGAGAAGGATATAAATATACTGAAAGTCTGAATTCGGATCCTCACAAAAGTAATTATTTTAATATAAAAATTCTGAATTTCATACAATTAATTATAAACTTACCTTTTGCAATAAGTCATCAATATTGTGTTTGGCATCATCCGGTAGTTGATCAGGATATGACGCATGCACATTTAGAGCAGTTGCTAATACATTTTTATAATAATTATTATTAATAAATCAAAAATAATGATACATTACCTTTATTCTGACGAAACGTACAGTACATTATATTCACATTGTTAAGGTTCAGAACTTCTTTAACATAAATCTACAAGTGTTTTTTTAAATAATGCCTCGTAGCCAACACCCCACCAATCACAGTAATAATGTACTGTACAACTATGTACCATTTTGCAAAATGTTTTAATAAATATCAATCAAATTTGAAAATACCAATATTAATAATGGCTCCTGCTGAAAAATTTCAGGACAAAGGAATCACAATGTCATAAAAACTTCGTTTGAATTTTTTTCATACCGAAGAAAAATGAAATACTGAATACGTGATTAAAACATTACAGTTTAAGAAAAATTAAAATATTTAGTTGCTGTGGGCAGACCAAAATCGATCACTTGTACACCTTATATGTACTGTACTGTGAGATAAGCAGTGGGTCAGGGGTTAATCTGGTACTGACTACTTAATCTGCACATGCTGGTAAAGCCCGATTTCGGAGTCGTTCGGATGGCTAGGAGAGCCAATCGAGTGGGGAGTGCGTCGGTAAGTGGACAGGTTTCCTCGGATAGACAGGAGACAGAGGTTTAACAAATAACAAAATAAAGGTTTATTCTATAACTAAAGTTAATTTACAGGAGTATACGTAAAAACGTTACAGACTTAATGCTTAAATGTGGATAACACAAATCTATGATAGCGATCTAACTATTCACTATTCCGCGTGAGAGAGTTTACGAAAGCTCTAGAGTGAGAGAGTTATATTGGCGGTCAATTATACCTTATGTTGGAGGACGGTATGCGACGATCATCCTGGACTATGGAAGCTGGCTGTCTGTCACAAGCTACCGGCTTCTCGTCGGACAGGATCGAAACGGGAGACACTGGTAATCAGACCTTCCTGATGATCGCGCGGAGGGACGATCGCACTGAGGGGACTATCCGCCCTCCGTGACGATCGTTTTTATACGATCGTCGTTGGCACTGAGCCAACAGGTCGTTTGTGGGTATTTGTGTGTAGCCTGAGGTAGGACGAAGTTGTATATCTTTTTGATAGGCAACAGTTTTGTGAGAACTGCCCATTGGTCAGTGGATGGCTTGTTTATGGGTTTTTCCTATCCCGGAAAGTCAGGATTCTTTTGTCAGGTCGAGTGGAGATGAGAGGGGGTCGTCGGTAAGGTGTGAGCGATACTCGAAGTAAAGACGACTTTTAACAACAAAACAAACATTTATTTAGACAACATAGTATCCCAACATACAGGAATTAACTTTATTCGCGCGTAATTCGAAGTGATCGCGCCGAGAGAGAGTTTACAATATTTGGTCATACCTCCGGTTTATTCGAATTCGTTTCCTAGGATTCGCTTCTATAAGGTCTGGAACGTCTCCCCGGGGCGAGGTAAGGCGTGGACGACTTGGCTCGTGTTAGGCGACGTCGACTCCCCCTGTCGGTTCTCACCTCTCGTTTATACCCTCGGGTCTCGTGGTCGTTTTTCACCAATCACAGAATTTTTTGGATAGGTCCGGGTGATTCAGTTGCGGGTTCCGTTGGGAAAGGAAGTTACTCCGGGGGCGGAAAGATGAACATCCTCCCTCGGAAAATTTCGAAAAAAAAACGAAAAGGAAAAATGGAGTGTTTCTTTGTTAAAATTACTTTATAGTTAACTAGCTTACCCGTCGCGCATTGCTGCGATCTCAGAAGAGATGAAATTCAAGCAAACTCGTTATAATAAAATTAAATTTTCATTTTATCATTTTTTTTGAAATATATTATTATTATTCGTTTTCATCGGGAAAACATTTCAAAGTGTCGTTTCAATTCTATTTATTTATTGGAGTGCTCGTGGATACACGATATTTTTTGTTTTTTCGTCTGGTGCGTACACGAATAATTCGGAAGGTTTTCCGACGCGTGAGCTGGCCACATACAGTTGTCCATGCGAGAAGCACGGATTCTCCAAATTTAGCCCACACACTTGCAGCGATTGTCAAAAGCGCGATATTCCCCATTTATATATATATTTTTAAATCCTTTATAATTTTAATTATTTAATTGCTCCTTCCTCTCTTCCTTGGCATGTTGGGAAATTTCTGATAGTTAGATAATAAACCGTTTTATTGTAATTTGTCTTTTTAAATTATTTCGAGTCGATATTAAAATTTGAAAAAGGGCGATACCTAGATCGGTAAAATAGGCGAATTTCTTCCTACAACTTCGGTCGTTGTTCGGGGTACAGTTAAGATTTTAACGAAGTTCGAGCGAAAACATAATTAGCAAAAAAAGTCGAAATAAAGTGATTAAACAAAAATGATTACAAATATCGTAAATAACAGTTCACAAATGCATATATAGAGACATATATATTTTTGAAGGGGGGAAATGGTCTTCACAATTTGAAATCGATCAAACACACTATGCGCGAATGCTCGTGTAAACGCGCGCCATCTATCGTAGGATAAATGTACTTCGCGGGAGTGTATTAAAAAACTTCCCGAAGTTTCATGGCAATCGTACTATGCCACAAACCTTCGCCGGAGTATATTAAACAACTTCCCAAAGTTTCATGGCAATCGGATAAACGGTGTGGTAATGCATGAAGGACATAGGACACACAGACACACAGACAGACATACATTCATTTATATATATATAGATATTATAATTCTGTTGATTTAATTGTTTTTGATTCGGGCCGCTTCTGACATCGCTTCGGCCTTTCTAAAATCGTAATTGTTCTTAAGTAGCAAGTTCGATTTTTTTTTTCTCTGAGGTACATAGGAATTTACTCTCTCTCTTAAAGTCTAAGGAATATTCCTATAGAGGAATATAAAACATCCGTTTTTTTCTCGGTTACAATTAAAATTTTCCGACATAATTGTAAAAAGAAGCCAGGTAATATATAAGCGGTAGAAAAAGGAAATTAATACTATAGTTTAACGTAGTTATAACAAACGTAGTTGTAAGTTGGTAATTACAAACAGGTGGTTTGTTGATTTACAGATATATGGGAAATACTCTTCCTTTTTGTTACAGATTTTCTGGCTGTGGATTGGTTCGTAGAAGTTCCGGTGGACCTGGATACGAGGGTAACAGTTCACAGTTCGTAGAATTGTTGTTCGTTCTTCTTTCTTTGTTTTTGGAGAGAAGATCGAAGGTCAAAACTTCTATGGGATTAATGGTCACAGGTGAAAGGGTTTTTTCGGCGTGGCTGATAGTACTGTATAATCCTAACATGATATTATTTGAACTGATATTTCTGTGTATAATTCCTTTCGGGGAAAAACAATTTCTTACTCATTACATATTTTGTGTAGTGTACAGTAAAATATTTACTTTACATATAACATTTACTGTGGGCAGACTGATACCGAGCATAAAGGTAAAGATGCTCCGTGAGGACTTAGCCAATGACGAAGAGAGGCAAAGGGAGTTGAAGAGGGTGAAAATGGGAGGTAGGAAGAAGGATCGGAGAAGAGAAACAGAGGGGAAGGTTGTATGGTGGGATTACAATTCTGACTTGTATCGCAATTTCTGCAAAAATAACAGATATAAAGATATATACCTATATTGAGCCTTTCCGGCAGGATGAGTACAGTAATTACAATACAAATATTAATAACTACATGAAAGACAACAGTAGTACGATCGAGCGTATATTCTTTTCCATAACAATAACTCGAATGGTATATTACAAGGCAGTGTCACAGTTCTTAATAATATACAGTACAAGCGACAGTACAAATTACTCCAGCACAGAATCACAGGGCAGTTCAGATGGTGACGAGGGCAACTGCCCATGTAGTTAGTAGTGCATTGGAGAGGATTAAGTCCTTGTGGTTGCATAGTTGTAGCACAGTTGAAGTTTAAAATTCGGTGGTGTCCTGTACCCTGTCGCACAATGAGTTTGTAGATGTGGTAGTGTACAATGGCTGGATGACTGGAACACAAGGTAGTTATGAAACTCCTGTAAGAATTCGGTTTATCGATAAGGCTGGGCTGGCTCAAAGTAGAGTTCGTAGTTTTTTTTTGGTATGTATTCAACAAGTCACACCAGACAGTGAAGTTAGTGAATTTCTGGAGAGCTTTTTTGTTCTCGCACAAGTAGGATAGGTCAGGTGGCCAACTATGCCCATTGCGCAGGCAATGATATATTAATTCTCCCCCCTTTGACCATCGTAGTGAGGACAGCTGAGGATCAGACCAAAATTGATCACTTGTGCACTTTTGTATATACAAATCTAGCATAATGATGTTGGAACTGATGTCTCTGTGTATGATTTCTTTCGGGGAAAAATATTTTTACTCATTGCATAGTCCATGAAATAAGCAAAAAAATACGTATAAAATAATTATCATTGCCATGAATATACACAATAGCTGAAGCCACTTGTGCAGCAAACATTTGAAACTTATCCGATTTTCTCTGGAGACATAATTTGACACAAAAAGACTGAAAAATAAAATTATTACGAATAATTCATGATTTTTTCCTCTCTCTTTTTATGTATCATTTTGGAGGAAAAGGAATCAATCTGATAATATGAGGCTGACTAAACACAAAATTCCAAAATATATATTATGAAATGTAAATTTAAAATCTTCTGTATTTCTAATGCACCTCTACAAAACATTGATTATTCTTTACTTATTCTAAATATACAACTGAAAAAACTAATAAATTAAATTATATTAGAATATTACTATTAAAGTAAACTGATTCTGTATTCACGAAATTGTTTTTAATCCATATAAAACTGAAACTATTTAAAACAATTCTAAAAGCATATCTGATCAAGGAAAACAATTTCTTCACAACTTTTAAAGCTGCTTTTTTATTGGAATTTTTGGTCCGAATCCAATAAATTTTTCCAAAACTTCTTTGTTAATTTTTTTTTAAACTTAATTGTTAATTTTAATTTCTCCAAAACTTCCTTGTTAATTAAAGAGGTCCATCGAAAGGCATGATCCCCTCTCTTGAATTTGATATTATAGCTATATTTCGTGTTAGCTGGTGGTTTTGTTATGAGGAAAACTTTTATAATGAAAGAGGGAGTGTCCGAGGTTGTGTTAAAAACTTTGACTAGAAATATTTGGGAATAGCATTCTAACATAGCGGTCCAGGTATCGCCATTTATCTGGGTGTCGACTCCCCCAAAGAAGATTGTATTTTGTGTGATTCTAGGTATTTGGGGATGTATCGTTAGAAGATGGTTAGGAAGATGTGATCGGGCCCTTTCCCAGGTACAGGGGGATGTGTGAAAGGGGCAAGGAATAGGCCGGAAGAGAGATTTCTTCATGCAGTTGACGGTCTTCCTCGCGGAGCAATTCGTGGCATCCGAAGGTAAAAAAGGAACAGGGAGCTTGGATTGTGCGGATAATTTGTTCAACGATTAAACTGCGGATATGACCTAAAGATTCTCTGCAAGTATGATAATTCGTTATGCGCGATCTACATTCCGAACAGACTATATGCCCATTTGTACATTGGTAGACGTGTGATCGAGCTTGACTATAGCAGAGTGGGCACGTCAGTAAGGTTGCCAAAGTGGGATTCATGTTATTTATCCACAAAGGTGATGTCTGTAAAGAAGAAAGGAAGGATATGCACTAAATGGTAATGGATTAGAAAAGCTTTATATAAAGAGTTATATAAATCAATATATAAACAAAATAGATATGAGGTTGGATTGTTAGCTTGTAGACGGATTACATTAGGATGGGTGTGCGGCTATTCGAATGTGGAGGGGTAGAGGAACAATTAGTTGGTTCCTGTTGAACTGACTCTATTGTTGCGCGGAGGCGACGCGGTCGAGGCCGAGAAGTTCGGCGGTATCTGCAAATGATGAAGAGGAGACTTCCCAGTTCTATGCTGAAGATAATGGATGCTAAGATGAAGATGGTGTTCGAAGGAGAAAAGGTAGAAGGATGGATATGGTTTTGGCTGGTTGAAAGGAGTTGTTCTAGATTAAGTTCCATTTTATTTAATGATGTGTCGGCTCTTAATATATCAGCATCGGTTGACCTTTCAGAGTGTTTTGTTAGATTTAAATGTTGCTTAAGATGAATTTGGATAAGGGTTAATTCTGTTTCGTTGAGGATGTTTTGAATGGGAGGAATGATGAAAGGCCAGACATTCTCGAGTTGAATAGTTGTTTTTGAAAGTGAGCTGTTAGAATAATCCAGGAAGATATCCTATACAAGTTTCAGGAAGTTTTAAAATACCCGTATTGTTTATCTTGGTGATTATGACGGGAGTTTCTTTTTGTCTAGATGACGGACATTTAATAGACTCATTGGAGTGTGTATGGAATAGGTCCATGTTCTGTGGTTATCAATCCTTCGGAAAATAGGTAAGACATGATTAATCGTCGGGAACACGATTGATTGATTGTTCGTTTCCGAGATATAAAGAATATTTGCAGCTTTGTCTTGGTGATTGCCAAATAGGAACATTGGGCGAGCATATGGCGATAGGAATGGTTTGTCATTTTGTTAAATCATAATAAGTCAATAATATATAGGATTGTCGATTCCTGGATAAGGCAATGATAGAATATGAATTGTTATAATAAACTAATGATTTTATAATTGGATAAAACACTGGTAGTCGTATAATCTCATATATGTCGAAGTATCCCGTAGGAGTGATAAGAGGTATTTTTGCAAAAATGCGAAGTATTTTTGGTAGCGCTAGGGCGGTAATGAATGTCCATTGATAATATTCGAACATACTTTCCAATCGTGGAGGTTGTAGGAAGGAATATCTTTCTGGTAAATGAAGTTGTATTTCCTTGAGGGTATTTAATAATACCTCTTTTGGAAGGAAATAGGTGCTAAGTCGACCTTGTTCTAAAGTCTCGATAGCGTTCCGGATTTCAAGTACTATGGTTCGGAATTCTCGGATAGAGAATTCTACAGCGCGGACTGCCGACTCAAACGCTAAATGATATTGTTGTTGTACTAAGGTTTCTTCTGTAAGAGTTTGTTTTGTTATTAAGGAATAAATATGCTGTCGATTTGTCTTTACAATTCGGAGTGTATCGTTAAGTAAGGTTGCCTGTGATTGAAGGTGTATGAATTTTTCATTTGTCTCCGGTAACTGAGATATTTTATCATTGAGAATTGTAATATCTTCAGAAGTGGTTGTTCCAAATAAGTATTTTAAAACTTTGCCTCCGGCGTCTATTAAGTCTCGTTTTCCTCTCGTGGAGTTGTTGAGTGTGACTAGGGTTTTTAGTTCAGTATATTCAGATTGATATTCTTCCAGCGTAGCTTTTAAAAGGGTGAGTTCATTTGCAGATATCCATCGAGGAGCGGAAGGATTACCTTGATCTTGATTCCGTATTTGTCGTTGTATTAGAGTAATTAAGAGTTGAACATGTTTCAAAAAATGTACTTGTTCGTCATGTCTATCAAAAGAGATATCCGAAATGAGAATCCAATAATTCGTAGTCATAAAGAAGTTTCCCTGGTGCACAAAGACAACACCATTATGCATGTTATAAGTTTCTTTTTCCGGTTCTTGAAAAGCATAAATTGTTGAGAGAAGGAGGAAGAGTCGTATGATCATGGTTGATCAGAGTCTTGTTAAATGTAGAACTCTGAGCATTTCTTTCTAGGTAAGCACTCCAATACTTAGTCACTGATTGTCTTTTTACCTATTATAGGCATGCATCAGCATCAACAGCACAATTACCAACGGAAGCTTCAGAGAGCAGGCAGGTACTGTACTGTACTGTACATACATTCTGTCTGTATTATTCTAGAGCTTTTTGTTTGTATGTTAATACATTTGTGATATATATTTTGTACTTTATAGCACTTCTTCACATCATTTAAAATAGAGTAGAAAATCTTCTGATCCACAAATGGAAGAACAATTAGCAGTATTCGGAATGTCCGCTGAAGCCATGCAGCAAGCAAATGCTGCAATACAAAAAAAAACAAATCACACAAAAAAACCAATCTGCGAATTTGTTGAAAGTATGCTGGCTAAAATGAGCAGCAGAAATCAACAAACAGCGATGAAAAGAATTCGAGAGATTTTTTCGAGATTTGTGTAGTGAACGACAAAGAGAATCAGTAAATTAATAAATTCAATAGATCAATGTAATTTATTTATGTAATTAATATTGTTATATTAATAAATTTTTTGAAGACCTATATTTGTTACAATGTCTTTAAAACACGAGCAATAAAAATCATTTTTTATTGAACCTTAGCAATAAAAAAATGGTAGTCTATTGCCTATGGCAAGACCCAGTGTTACATAAATAGTCTGCTAATTTATTCCTCAATTCTCTTGCTTCGGTAGAGTACATGTTGCTTGCTAGCTGTGTGCAACTTCTCATTTGATCTCCACTTCCCTGGGATAAGGTTGTCATGTTCATCTTCTGAATCACAATCTCCGGCATTAATGTAACAAGCCGACTCTCTTATAAGAAAATTGTGCAAGACGCAAGCTGTCAATACCATCTTTGTCGTGTTATCTTCACTGTATGCTAATGGTCGTTTGAAGATGCGAAAACGAACTTAAAATGCGAGAAGCATTTTCCACTACTCGATGGCACGACACAGTTTATAGTTAGACTCGATAGCTGATAGGCTAATAGCTGAGCGTCAGGGATACGGTCGCATCAATTTTTTTTTAGTGGGAAAGCTTCATTACCAATGAAATAAAAAGGAAACATAATTTCAGAATTTGGCAAGTAATCGTCATTAGGCAAGTTTAATCTGCAGGATTCCATCATTTAGCCGAAGTTTACTTTTCTAAATATTCCTCCATCACTCTCGCTTCCATAGTGTCCATAGTTTATATACAAAAATTTATAATTGGCATCTGCCACTGCTAGCAACACATTACTAAATGTTCATTTGTAGTTAAAGTTTAAACTTCCGCTATTTTTGGACAAACAATCAACTCATGTTTTCCATCAATGCTACCGCAGCAGTGTGACAACTGCCAAGCTTTTAAAAAATTTTCTGCAATACCTTTCCATTCATTTGGTGTTGATGGAAATTGCATGCAGTCTGACTTTAACTGAGTCCAAAGAGCATGGCAAGTGTAAGTAAGCCGACTTTTAGGAGAGGATCGTTAATCCCCTGTCAGGATGATCTAGGATTGTTCGCGTGTGGGTGTGGCAGAGGAGAAACAGATGACAAGAATCTCACAAAAACCCGTTTATTTTAAATGTAAAATAACACACTATGAAACAAAAATGTTCTTAAACACAATCAGGTATTCAGAAGACCTGAGCGTCGATGTTGTTCCGTGATTCGTCGATCGAACGTGGCCAAGGGGAAGTGGTGTTAATCAGTTCTTAAATTAAGGCAGGTGGAGAGACGGTTAATGTGGCGACACGGCTCTCAGAAAAGACAGGAAAAATGCTCTTTTGCACGTTGACACGCGGTGTCTTCGTGATTCGGAACTTCACTAACCGAATGTCTGACAAACCAAGTTCAAGTGCACGGTTGCCCAGTTTACGGAAAGTAAGTCTGTCCTTGAAGATCGGGAATTATATCAATCTTCGTTCTCCGATTTATTTATTTTGATTGGCTTCGCGTCCCTTGTTCCTGCTCCTCGATTAGTCCCTCGACTGTCCCTATGCAAACGAGGACTCCTGTTCCAGTGAAAAGAAAGACCCGCTTCGAAGAATCTACTTGACAGCAGCCGTTAACTCTGGATGGAAAGTGTTGATGGAACTTTGAAACCTGCGCTTATATTTTTCCCCCATTATTGTCTAGTCAGGGGCGTTTTTGAAATTTAACGACTTTGTGCGACGTTTCTTTTCATCATTAACCTTTCCCCTTTCCAAAATTTCTATGTTCTGAGTATTTGTACACGAGCGCCTTGTCAAAGGTTCATCTCTACTGGAGGACGTTCGTTTACAATTATTAATCATTTATAATTATTGCGTTCTGTTTACGTCAATAGCGTTTTTTTTTTCTCGTCGCGGTTTCATATATGACTAGCACAACTAATCCGATCTTTGATCGGTTTTTAACAATCGACGATTTTTCTAGTTTCATTTTACCAAATTACTATAATAAATGTTTGATTCCAACCCATTTTTGGAACCTCACAAGACTCCCAGCCATTTTAAAATGTGGCTCCGAGATTAGCGACATTTTACATGTCAGCCCTGGAAGCTGTCAGTACATGCTTCCGTTTTTACGGAAGTGATATAACATCAACAATGGTCTATAGTTTTGTTATTATTTTAGTGTGTCTGATCTCGCGTTACATCGAAATGTTTTTTTTTTTGATCGAACAAAATTTCAATTATGTTTTTTTTTTCGTTGCTACAATTTAATTTTAATGACCGTTTGAATATGTTGTTTGTTCGCACGCGTCTTTCGCACATTTCCTAAGCTTTTCATTCGCAAATAAAACAAATTGGGTTAAGTCAAAAAGGTTTAATATCAGATATAACATACGATATAAAAAAATAAAAATAGATTACAAATTTGGGTTTAATGCATAAAACATATATAGTATTTTTTGATGTTTTTTTAAGTTTGACACATTCCTTTTTTGTATTTTTTTCCTTTTTCTCTCTCACTCTTTCACTTCTTCCTCGTTTTCGGAGTGCCCTTCTGAAAGGGGGGCCCCTGCTTTGTCTGTTGGCGTGACGGGTGTCGGCTTCTCGCTCTTCCCGAGGTCCCTAATATCCGGTCCGGGTAGAGACGAGTCTCTCGTTTCCTGGAGACTCTGAGTCCTCTCCGCTGCGAAGGTCACAGCTTTGTCGACCTCTAGATGCAGGTCTGATGGAATGTCCATTTCCTGGGGCAGGAAGAGCAGTTCTGGATATTTCACATCAGGGGAACTTAAGGTTCGCTGGATGGCGTGCCGAACGGGTGTAGGATTCACCATACCCCTTTCCTCCTCTGGAAGAGAGAGAAAACGCGGTCAAAATGTATTTCCTTATACTACGTTCGCACACAATCCACGACTCACTCAAGATCGATTTACGTACAATCTGGATTGTGACTGTCGCTAGTCGAACGTCGTGCTGTTCGCACAGGCAGTCTGCTCGAGAAGAACCTGGCTATTACACGCGATCATAAAACTGACGTAACTACGCGGTAAGTCACAAACACCAACAAACAAAACAAAAGTTTTGGTTAGAAATAAATACTTTTTCTTGCCATACATCTAATAATAGACAGATGTCGTCGTCTCTCCAGATGTCTTTTTTATTTCTTTGTCGATAGCCCGACACGTGTTCCGCAGCCATCTTGTATTTTCTCGCGCGCGTGGGATCTCTCTTATGAATGGATCTAGTTTCGAGAACTCTCTCCAGTAGATCGCGATTGAACCTCGTTTCAGTCGAGTTTGAAACGGTCGAGAGCGTTCGCACCACGGAACAGTCTCCGACCTTAGTTACAATCTAGATCGAAATGCTCGGTGCGAACGGGGTATTAGATTCCCACAGTCCCGACAACTCTGCCATGGCCTTGTCTGTAAACACGAAAGGAAACGGGTTTAGTGTTCCATAGTGCGTACTAATCCCTTAAAAGCATTCGTGTTTTATTTTTTTTCAAAAAGTTACAATTCCTGTCTCGCGCTGCCTTATGGGTTTATTGGGAAATTTCCGCGAAGGTGTTCTCCTCTCTTTCTTCTTCGATTCGTGTTTTTCCTTCCTTGTCTGGTTCAAACGTCTCTTCGGTTTGTCGATTCCATGAGGGCAAGATCGTCACGAATGACGGTTAGAACTTGGTCTTCGAGCATTCGGTCTAATATTTGTATGTTCATTGTCATACAGTCTCTTTTTCGTATTATAAACTCCAGGTCCTTGGTTACACTTCGGGTTATCGATTCCCATAACATAAGCTTCCCTCGCCGTCGGACTTCGATTTTTCCTCTGAATTGACCTGATTCCCGTCGACTTCCTACGTTTCGAATAATAATATAGAGAGGGGATTTTTCGTCGACCTTTACTGTTTTACTAATTTGAATAAGAAAATCTTGCTTATGGCCAATGTTCTCTCTAGCTGCGCGGCCATGCCGCGCAGGCGAGCATGCACACACTGATTTGAATTGTTGTTTACTTATTTCTCATTCTGTCTGCAACATGATTATTGGTGCGTATATTTCGATTAAATACATTAAATCATTGACAAAAGATAATATTTTGTATAAAAGTATGTTTTAAAATGAATTTTAATCTCTACTTTATAATTAATTATTTTAATTTTTATAGGAAAAAATAAGATTTTATATATATGCTCGGAGAAGTATATGTTCCACTCATCTACAAAAAAATTATAGGGAACATTGCTGATGGCAATGAAGGCGGTCATCTCCAACTCTATGAAGGCCATCCTAACAGAGTCATGGTTTAAATGCTTTATTCGTGGATGTTTTTCTGTCAAGTGTGGAACTACCTGTTGAAAGATGTTTCTTTTCATCATTAGAAATTTTGGAAAGGGAAAAGGTTATGTTCTAATTATTTGTATACCAGCGCCTTTTCAAAGGTCCATCTCAACTGGAGGACGTTCATTTGCAATTATTAATCATTATAATTATTGCGTTCTGTTTACATCAATAGCATTTTTTTCTCGTAGCAGTTTCATATACGACTAGCACAACTAATCCGATCTTTGATCGGTTTTTAACAATGGACGATTTTTCTAGTTTCGTTTTACCAAATTACTATAATAAATGTTTAATTCCAACCCATTCTTGGAACTTCACACAAGTTTGTGGAACAATTTTTGCTATTGTTTGTCGTCCAACTCTAAAGGCAAATGACAAACTTCTATAAGCTTTTCCTGATGCTAAAAATCTGGAAATATACATGAAAAAATGAACCTTTTAAACCAATTAAAACAGATTAAGCTAGTCAGTCATCAGCTTATAATCACATATAATTTACTTTAAAGTTATTCCTAAGCGTTCTCTGGCTGAAATTGCTTCTCTGAAACGTGTATTTTATTTGCTTATATGATTTTCTACTCGTTGTAATAACACTTCAAAAAAGTCAGGTGTGATTCTTAAAAAACTGTCAACAAAATTTACATTACTAATAACGAAAACTTTTATGCATTTTAAGATTTTGCGATAATCTTGATTTACTATTTACTCATAATAATAATTCTGGTCTTGAAAACGAAGTTCACGCATAAGTGTATTATGATAACCGAAGGAATTTGTATTCCGCAACAAAGGACTCACCCAAAAACGATGCTTGCGTTGTTTTCGTTTTATTAGTGCAGAAACAACAAAAATTATCCAGCAAAAAGCTGAAACATCATATCAGCTTGTATCTGATCCATTTAAAGTATTTTATGAACTCTGATAGTTATGAACAGTGAAGCTACGATGCTTTCGTTTTCACCAATTCGCGCAAGAAAAAGTATTTACTTTCGACACTTGGGGCAGCATCGTCGCCGTAAAAACTTCGCTAGCCGGACTTTAACCGCAATCCGGACGCAAACGCAAATAGACCACGTGATTAAACGTTTTTACGGCGAAGGTTTTTGCGCGGGTTTTTACACTAGTGGAGTCTTGGCTTAAGTAATAAAATATTCCCAAATAAAAGTAGTAGGGATGAATGGAGTAATTGTAAATATCCTTAGTTTTTGGACTTAGGACTTAACATGTTTGTGAGGCAGAGTATATTGGAGATGAAAAAAATGCATAATATTTGGCAGTTTTATTTCACCAAGCAAATGAAAAGTAGACTAACCATATTACCTTTCAATAGTATTCCTATGTGAGAGATATCTCCCATGCCTTTCCATTGAACTACACTGTAATTTGCAGAATGCAGTGCATATTTATAGTTTTTCATATTTCTATCTTGTAGTGCAATATCGTGAAATTATTTTATAATGATGATAATAATCAGTTTTTAACTTCAGATGTACATGTACAAATATTTAAGTACCAGAAATGTTCAAGGTTTGGTTTAAAAAATAATACAATAATTCAGAATTTTTTTTTGTTTCTGAAGAGAAACAATATATACAGGACACAAATACTTCATAGAAAATTTTATATTAAAAATTAAAAACACATTTTACACTATAGAAATATATATGTATATTGCAGAAAAGTAGATTACAAATTTGTTAATTGAAGTCTTAAACTGGATGGATTATCCTGTAAAATTTGTAATATCTTTTCTTACACTTTCAACTGTGTTTTCATCAATAGCATTTTCATGTTATGTTCTTCCGTGATAAATTTTATTTTTAAATTATGCTCTTCTTCAAGAGTTTTTTCCCTCTTTTTCGCCTGTTCATAGATGGCCGAAGTTGCTTCCGGTTGTTTTACTTTCTTCTTAGTTTGATTCTTTTTGTTTTTGGTGGAACTCTGAATGAAAGATAATTGTTTCATTTTAAACTAAAACAGAATTTTATGGAATATAATTATTTTTAAGCTTTGCTCATTATCAATATTTTGAAGTTCTTCAATATAAAAATCCACGGATACAGACATATGCAGACATTTGTGAGCCGCCGGGGAGGTTGGGAAGTCCTCTCCTTCCGGCCACAGGTCAGATGACCTACTTTCTTGTCAAGGATGGCGTTTCGTTCAGTTACGCCAGTGGAAGAGAGTCGGAGGGGTTGACGATAAGACGTTGGCAAAGTCGAGTAACGACACCATTTAAAAAACAAAACAAGAGTTTATTAAACTAACTAAATAAATAAAATCTTACAAAACTCCTTAGACTTCGCGGCTGAGAGAGTTTACAATAATAAGCTTTCATACCTCTTTGCATATACTAGTGGGATGTTTTCTCGTAATGTCGTCCAAATGGATTCTGAGCGGTGACACAAGTGTAGGTCTGCGATGGAGAAGGCGATGTCTAACTTCGACGTTCGGCGATTCCCCCGAGGAGGGGAAGGAGGATGGCTTTTATACATTTTTGGTGGGAAAATTCGTCAGGTGACCAATTGTTTTCGCAGGTGTGGGGTTAAAGTTGGTGTTAGAATGACAACAATATGACGCATTTCGTCGATAATTGTAAACTATTCACGGATTGATCGTGAGAATGTTTATAGTTAAATACTAGGAGTTATAAATTTTTCATGTACTTTACATTTTGTTTCTGTAGAGTTAACTTCCTTTGGTTAAAGGAATTTTAATTTACATTTATTAAAATTTTAAAGGATTACTTTCTTTTATAAAATTATATGAACTTCGAATTTCACACATTACGTAAGTAATTTGTGGTATAGCTGAAACCTGCAAGATAAAAGAATTATGTTATTTGAAAATAAAATATGTGAACTTGGCATTAAAGCTATATTACTGTGAACCACCGGGAAGGGAAGGGTAGGTCTTCCGATCCGGCAACAGGTTGTTAAACCCTTTCACTGTCAGGATGGGTGGGTGAAGGGTTCTTTTTTTCGTTGTAACGGGTCGAGTGGCGGAGGGAGGAGCGCGCCGGTGAGGCGACAGGCGATATACGAGTAAACGAGGAGGCCAGATATAACATAAGGAAAATTAACAATTTATTAAACCAAGTTTCGGGTAATACAACGTCTAGTTCGCGTCCCTAAAACGCGGAGAGACCGAGAGAGAGCTTACAATTGGTTCCATACCTCTTGATCTGTTATCCACTCTACTCTTTGAATTAGAAAAGTTCACTGGTTAAAAATTCACTGGTTAGGAGAGTTCACTGGTTAAATATTTAAATCGCTGATTTCGGAAAGTTCACTGGTTAAAAAGGACACTATTTGAAATTTATCTTCTTTTGGCACCTGCTCTTGAACGACTCCCCCGAGAAGGAGAAGGAAGGGGTTTTTATAAGTTCGGCGTAGGAGAATGGTCACGTGATTGGTTGTTGTGAGGGAAAAGGTACGCAGATGGGTCAGAGTTGTTCCCGGGACCATGCTATCAACTTTGGCGTTGGAATGTGGGATTAGTTTCGAATTGAACGGATGTTTATGTCGAACGTAAACGAAAGGTTTTTTTTTCCCGTTAGGTTTCACTTTAAGTTAAAGAAAAATTTAATTAGATTTTAAGCAAATACAGGACAATTAATCGACAAATAGTCGGCAAAAATTCCGGATTTCACATTACTAATTACCAATATTAATATTAATTCTTTTAAAACGTGTAAAATATTTGTAACTGAAAATTCCCAAGACTTTTTTGATTTATGAATGAAATGTTAAATGACAGAATGTGTAACCTTTAGCGATATTTCAAATTATTAAGCTGTACACAATTTCAATAGTACGTACAGTATAAACTTTCTTACAATTTATATAATAAAAATGAACATACATGAAATTACAAATTATAATAATATTTAATAGACTTTATTATGCTAATAAGTCTATTGTGAGAATACGGACGAGGGTCAAGGCCGGTTTAGACAAAGTTGGTCTAATCGTCAGATCCTTTAGACCTGCTCACCTTGTCACTGGATTAACAGAACTCGAGTGGTAAGATTCTGTGTGGGTTGTGAATAAGGAGTAAATACTCGAATACAAAGGTCATTAATATAAAAATCAACAATTTAATCACAGAAGACCAAAATAACAAGGACAAGTAATAGAATAACAAAACATAAAACATATGTCTAATCTATGACTATAATCAGTATGACCGGAGAGAGTTTACAAGTAATTTAAACCAATAATACCTCGTTGTTCACTCTGGAGGAGCTGGTTATGTGTAGGTCGGCGCACGATGCTGGACGTTAGAAGGAGGAGTCGCATGTGGCATGTTCTATAGGTCCTATGGCAGGTCCTTACTGTTGATCGTGCCTTTTCGTTGTGGACTGCCCCGATTCTATCCAGACCCACCTTTTTATCACCGACTATTTCTCAATAACGATTCCCAGAGATGCATCATCTGACGGGATGCATCGCTGTGTCATTCGGACCGGGAGTTGGGAATATTCTAAGATAAGAGGTGTGAAGGAAAGAAGCAAAACATCCTCATTTCTTGGTAAATGTTGCGTTATGGTGTCTCTTTTCAGGATGTTGAAGTTTTGTAATCCTCCAGATTAGCACACTATCATACAAATAAGGCCTAACAATATGCTAAGTCTTAAGTAAACAATAATATAACAGAAAAAAACGGTTAAATATTATTTATCATAAATCATTTGTACAAATGGTATCCAATTAATCAAAGACAAATGTTTAAAAAAAAACAAAAATGCAATAATATACAAAAATAATATTGTAGCAATTAATGCATTTAAAAAGAAGCATAGGTCATTTTGCAAATTGTTTAGAAATTTTTATGGCATTTTTTATGATAGCCTCTTAGAAAGTTACTGACTTCTTATGCTCGTGGCATATAAAAGTTGTTGTAACAACCTTCATATATAACGACATACCGAGTCACTGACTTTTTTCCAGGCTATCTGAAACCAATGATATAAAAATATTATGTAAAGAATATAAAATTTATAATTAAAATTGGAATTTAATTTTCATAGCATGTGATTCACAATTTTACAACCTGGTTCGGACATGTTCATTTTTTGCATGTTCGACACTGGTTTAGCGATTCCCACTTCTACCACATATGTAACACCTACCCCGAGAGACAGTTGGTCCTGATTCCGGAACAGTCTGGACATCTGTGGGTTTTTTAAGCAGCACAAGTTCTGTTCCTCAAATTTGTACCTAGAGTTCCAACGCCAAATCTACATTTTATTTGTGATTTGATGAGTTCCAACATAGATTTTCTGGGAATTCGGATATTTTTGCTTTTTCTTTAGAAGCAAATTTGTGTTATTTATAAATACAAAAGGCGTTGATTGCCACAATATTCAATAAATTAGGAAACATGACTATTGGCCATCTCCTTGTGATCTTGGCTACATTGTTCTTTTTTTTTTATCACAAAGTTGGTCTAAAACGTCAACTTCTATTTTCGTCGTATAAAATGTTACAATTTCTGGTTTATGTGCTTTTGTTGCTTCATCTATCTTGTCATCAAATTTCATCGATGACACCAGTGTGAACCGCAGGGGAGGTCGGGGTCAGTCGCACCTCCCATTACAGACAACAGGTCGTTAAACCTGATCACTGTCAGGATAGCTTATTTTACGATAGTGATCACGCAGGTTGGGACTCTCAAATGTCGGTCGAGTGGAAGGAGAGTATTTGGGGTCGACGATAAGGTGAAGGCCGTATACGAGTAAAGGAGTCTACCATTTTAACAAGTAAAACAAGGATTTAGGCACAGAAGTATCCCATAAAAGTGTCTTTGATCCAAATGAGCACAAATATAAAAGTTCGCGACTGGCGACGAACGGATATCGATGTTGGAGGATCGGAATTTTGGCGAGTTCGGAGATTCGACTCGATGTCGTCGGTCCGGCTTTCGATAAGAGACTCCCCCGAGAGGGGGTAAGAACGGTCTTTTATAGTTTTTTGTGGGGAATTTCCATCACGTGATCGGATAGTCTATGAGCTAAAGGTTATAGGTGTTCCAGGGACCTAAACAAGTGACGAATTTTGGATGCTAACTATAAACTTTCCTGCAAGTCGAGCTACAAGTTATGCGAGGACGATAGAATGTTGATGGTTATGACAGGAAGGTTTACAAATTCCCGGCTAAGATCGTTTTTTCTTCCAATTCGTTACATAAACAAGGAAAAAGATAATTAAAATTTTAGTTAATAAAATTCCGGATCTTACACCAGCAACATAGCGTTATTTTTTGCGGGCGCAATAGGATACCAATGTGCAATCAGTTACGAAACAAAAAATCGAGGACTTTTTTTGCTCGGTTTACTTTGATAGAAATTCGGCCGAAACCTCCCGTTTATTTTTGCATAATTTACCTACAAATGTCAGTTTCTTAGCTTCAAGTGCTTTCACTAAAGATAAACTAGAAAACCAATAACCTGCAGTAAAATTTTTGTTCGTTTCCTAAACAGGCGTTATTAATCTATCCTGTGCAGAATTGTTAGACAGTAAGGCCCGTAAGGTTCTAAACTCAATGTGTAAGCGATTTTGACATTGCACAGGACAAAAATTTTGACCCCTATATTTGTTCTTTTGGGAATATATTGCCGAAATGAGCACTTGCCTTGAGAAAATAGGAGCTGCTCATCTACCGTAAGATTAATTTGGTTTGAGTTATGGCAACGCGACATTTGGGCGATCTGCCTAAGATAGATGCCTTTCGCGAAGTCTTTTTTAAGGGAAACTGGCCCCTATTTAGGCGTTACAGACGTGGAGAAAACCCGGAAAACTCTACGTGGTCAGCCCGTCCGAGCGAGGCGAACCCACGACTCACGACCGAACTCCCAGTGTTCAGGGTACGAAGACCTCTTGGCCGCTATTGATGTTTAATTAAGGTATGTCCTCTAAGTAAAATCGCCCTTTTCGTAGTATACTGAATAACTGTTTCGTTGTACAGACACAATCATTCGTTGTCCAGCACTAGTACGGGATTGCCAATCGTAAAATAACTCCTCTGTGACGTCATTCGCTTCTTGTTATTCCGAGTATTGTTATTCGGTTGTCGAGTGCCAGTGTATGCATAGCGCTTGCAACGTGTGTTGTTTGCCGGTAAGTGTTCGTTTGTTTATTTTTTTGTTACATTTAATTGCCTCAGCGATTTTAAGTCTATCGGGTGCTAGGCGACATGGTTTCGCAGTTACGGGCAGACCAATCGTTTCTATAAGATGTAATACGTTGTGTTTTACGTATGATGTAATACGTTGTGTTTTACGGGTTGATTAGGACGTGGAGGTCTGGTGATCTCAGGAAATTCTTCCAATATCTTATGATATATGAAGTCGTTGGTCGTTGTCTTAATAGAGTGGATGAAGGTTTCTAATAATTTGCCTGGAGAGTTTGTCTGACCTTTGTCTGAACGTCTGTGTTGTAACGTTGTGACTTATCTGTTGTAACTTGATCTGGGTGTCGGGTCAGGTGTGAAAATTCCAACATACCTTTCGGGTGTCGGGGAGAGTTCTTGTGTAGTCGTCACCCCAGTCGGTTGTATCGAGAGGGAATAAAGTTAATTGTTAATTAACTATGTGTTTTTTTTATGTACAGTACAACATTATCGAAAACAAAATCGATATAATAGTCTGTGAGACATTTGCGTCTAAGATTCGGTACCGAATGGAAATGATACAAGAAATCTGCACCTATTATTGCCGTTGACACGTTGCCAATAAGGAATTTCCATCGAAAATTTTTTTAACCAAAAATCGAGAGTGAATGTTCGTTGGTCGTAGACATAAATTGCAGTTGTGTTTGCTGCCATCAGTCATTTGAGATGTGCGCTTCTTTTGAGACGAGGAGGCCGGAAATAGTGATACGTCGGAACCTGTGTCGACAAGAAAGTTTATGTTCATTCTCTTGTCTAGGATGAACAAGCGACAAGATTGTTGCAGCAAAGTGCATGTCTCCTCTACGCTTTGTTGCTCTCCTTTGTTGAGAAACTACACGGCGGTTAGTTTATCGATTCGCTTGTTAATTTAAGTTTATCTATTTCGACTAGTATTTTGTTGGTTACGGTTTCCGGTTTCTCAGATTGCGACACTGAAGCTATTGTGGGACACTGGAGGTATGACGAAGTCGTACCTCTTGTTGGCAACAGTTTGGTGAAAACTGCCGACTTGTCAGTGGATTGCTTGGTTACGTTTACTATGTCGAAGGGTCGGGATTCTTTTTACCAGGTCGAGTGGAGAAGGAGAGAGGGGTCGTCGGTAAGGCGTCGGCAATAAACGAGCAAAGGACACCATATAACAGGAAAATCAAAAATTAATTGAATAACGAAAAGGATGTTTACAATTACGAAAATCAAGAGTTCTCCTAACTTCCGAGTACAAGTTTAAGGAGCGGAGAGAGAGTTTACACACTTGATATCATACTGCTTACTAATTCTCACGAAGGTTCGTATCGGTCCTTGTGTTGATGATGCACAATGTTATAGAAATCGTGACTGATATTCGTAGACCGCACAGAATAAAAATCGCTCGACGACATCGCACCTTATTATAGTCTGACTTGTGAGAGACTCCTCTGAGGGGTCGATGGGGGCTTTTATTGATTTGGCCTAGGAAAAATGTCATGTGATGGACGGTTATTAGAGCTAGAGGTTATTTTAGCAGGTGTGGAGGTCGAAAGGTGTTCCCGCGACTATAATAAAGTAAAGAAATCGGACGTTAATATTAAATCTTCAGTCTTGCAATATGAGAATGACATTGTGAGATTGTTGAATGTTTACATTAAAGAGGAAAGTTATAACTTTCTATTGTTGTTTATGAGATATTTGATTATGTTTTTCTAACGATGTTATTTTAACGGTAAGGTGATTGTTTTATGTAAAACTAGTAGCCCCTAGTGGGCGTTGTTTACAAATTTCCACGAAGCACGGTTCCTTTGACTTTTTTGTTCCTATCAATATGCTGTACATCTCTGTTGTAGTCGCAATGGTAAAATTAGGTGCAGAGGTGGCGGCCCCCAAACTGTAGCTCCCTGTGCGAACAATAAAGGCAAAGGAACCATACCCGTACTCGCGACCCTTCGCGAGATATAAGCCCCTGAAATAATAAATTCGTATTACAAATATACTGAATTATTTATATTGTTATATTGACCAAATAATAATTTATTGGCCAAATGAATAATAATAATTCATATTGTTAATTTAAATAAGAATTAAAATTGTTAATTTGAATGTTTGAAATATGACACACGATAGGGGCGCCTCTAGTGTCCGTTATCAAGCAGTTACGGGACGGACGGACGGACACTTGTTGAATGGGTTATATATATATAGATTTGTCGAAAATTTAGGTGAAAAGTGAAAAATTGGTTTGCACACAGGCATCTCACACTATTATTGCTGAGGTTACTCCACCACGTAGTCCGCTACCTCCGCTGTTTTGTCTACGTCTAGTGGAGTAATGGCGGCTATCATAGATTGGACAAAAGTCAGGTGTTGTATAAATAATTCTAGCATAACTACGTTCAAAATTTGAAAATTTCCGCCCGACGCTTTAGAACACACAGTAGTTTGGAGGGTTTGCGATCTCCTAGCTGTTCCCCGGCCAATAGTTTTCGTAACTCCTATTGAGACGATTCGTAGGATTGTTTAATAAGTTCCACCTTTATGTGACCGTAGGGGTCTGTAGGTCCTGAGAAATAATAATGTCTCTAACTGTTGATAAGACTTCCGGTGGTAAATGGGCCGCTACGTAGTTTGTGGCACTTTCGATTGACTTGTGATTGACTTTGGAGATCCTAGCGCAAATGTGCTTTCGCACATGTGCAACCATAAGGCTGGGTCGGAAAAGTTGTATGGAGGGATTTTTACCGCTCCAATCTCGGCTTGTATCCAAGAAGAGTCGTTGCCCAGCATTGCAAACGGTCCGCTGTGTGTGTCTGAATACATTTCTTGTTGCCGAAGATGGCGAGGAGAGGTTTGTGATCCGTGAGAAGCGTGAAAGATCGTCCGTAAATCATGTTGTGAAACTTGTGAACAGAGAAGATGAGTGCAAGATCTTTTTTTCGATTTGACTATAGTTTTTCTCGGCTGGAGTGAGCGTGCGAGACGAGTGAGCGATAGCCTTGATTGATCCGTCAGGCAGGCGGTATTGGATGATGGCACTAAGCCCTAGACTTGACGCGTTGGCTGCGATAATGATATCGAGCGTCAGATTATAGTGTGTGAGAAGTAAATCCGAATTGAGAATGTCCTTGATGCGCTGGATAGCCCGTTGGCATTTGTTCGACAACTGCCACTTTCAGTCTTTCTGATGTAATTCGTCTAGTTGTTGGCGAATTTGACGCATGTTGTGGACGAAGGTTTGATAGTAGTTTACCATACCGAGAAATGAGCGAAGTGTGGATAGGTCTGTCGGCGGCGGCATATTGATGATAGCGTCGACCTTAGAAGGGTTCGGGCGGCGTCTGTCCTTATCTTAAATAATATATATTATTTTACTCTTATTATTTTATTATTTATTTTTGACAATCATCTATAATTATACATAGGTATACACAAAATTTTACAAAAAAATATCATTTATAGGTTTAACATACATATATATAAAAATTGTTCTTAGTTTTTTTTTTTTGAAGGACAAAAATTCTCGTTTCGGAATTCCGAAACGAACAAAGTTTCTTCGTCCGGATATATTGAGCCGTGGGGAGGCTCCCATGCGATCTTGTAGGACGCTGATCCTTTCAAAGAAGACTCTTGCGTTAGCATTATTATAATAATAATTATTATAGTATTATTTTGGTTTTCTTGACTTTAGCTTATTGGGATGAGGAACCTAGGCAGTTCCGTGTATCTCGTCTTTTCCATCCCCGAGCTTCCCTGTGCTTCGGGAGATTGTGGTTGTGGTCGAGGTCCCATTTGTGACCGACTCGGCACTCTCGGTGTTCCCCACGTTCCTGTTTTTCCTCGTGCGTCAAGAGTTTGTTGGAACGGGAGCGGACGTAATGATCGTTGAGGCCTCCCGCTTCCTTCACAGACTTCCTTCCGAATTTTTGTCAGACTGGTTTTCTTGTTCCAAGGTCTTTCCCACCAGGCCTCCCGTTTTCTTATTCAGAATTTTGTTATTCACTGTTTCTATTTTTGCACGTAATTCCGGAGGAAGTTCAGCTCCCAAGTTCAAAGCAAGCAGCTCTCGCCGCAGGGATTCCAGCTTCCTCCTAACTCGCGTTAACTATTGTCGTACGGCCTCTTCATCCATTTTATGGCTTGTCGCGTCTTGGGGACGGAAGAGGGGATTCCGGGGTTCCCACTCTTCGTCCTCATCCTCGTCCCAGATACTTTGTAAGGCTGCATAGAGGTTTGCGTTGGGTGTGCTTTCTTCCATCGCTTGACTTGTGAAGACAAGTGTTTGTCAGACTCTAATTTGCTTTTCCACGAAGTTAAGCTTTAAAAAAGAGTAAAGCTTCAGCAATGATAATTAGCAGGTATCCCAAATTTTTCTATAAGAGGAAAAAAAAAGGAAAGGTGGTTGATGAGAAATAAGACTTCTTGTTTATTTCGTCTAATCCTCAAAATTCCCGCTTGTCTATAATCACGCTCACCCCTAGAGCTTGTTGCTCTAGCATTCTTTCCTCTACCTTCGAAGTCAAGGTTAAACAATCGCCGTTCCTCATAATCCCTTGAGCTTCACTGGTTATGCTCCGTGGATCGAAACTCCAGCTCATCGATCTTCCTCTTCCCTTGACCTCTATCTTCCCCAGGAATCGAGCAGCGTCACGTTTATTAGTCAAAATCCAGACTATAATATATGGATAAAAGAATTTATTTTCTGTCTTAGTTTTGATAATCTGAATTAGAAAATGTTGTTGATAGCATTTCAGACGAGAGGTCCACACCAGAGATGAAGATAGGACCAGTCCGGTCACGGCTGAATGTATTACGTAATCGTCCAGACTCAACATTGTTGGATGATGTTCTAACAGATGGGGATGCGCCTGTAGGTACGTGTCTTCCCATTGAAAGGCTGGGTCTAGGGATGGACATGGGCAAGTATTAAAAGGGCAATACTTCTCATGTCCTTTCCTTTCGGAGAACATCTTCAGTTCTGAGCACCTGTTGTCTCTATATTTACAGGGTAGGGCTATCAGTTGTTACATTTTCTCCAATATGAGGTTACGGTAGTTCCCCATCTTGCCTCGACAAGTGGGACAGCTACTAACTCGAACTTTACAGTAAGAGCATAGCACATGACCCACTTTACAGTGATACACTGGTGGAGACATGAAACTATAACATACTGGACATTCGAAGAGAGCTATCATTGCCGAATCTGTTGGAGGATTACTTGATGCTTCTAGACTGGATTCCGAAAGTCTGGTCACTGAACTCGATTGTTCTTCCATGCTTTAAGGTTTCTAAACAAAAGGAGAACGAAATTAATTTATCAATAATATAAGGAAATAATGTATGTTATATCTTTCTGTGTTATTCTTCTCGTATAAACAAATATTTATCTTTTCTTTTAACGACCTGCAGGGAGGTATGGGTATTTTCTCCGCGGTCCGTTATATTCGTCTTCCTTGGGAAGGGAGAGTTTCTACCTTTACGGGAGGTGCTCGGTATTCCTCACGCAAAGGTAGAGTTATAAATGTCTCCCCAACATTTAGATAGCCTGAGAACTTGGTTTAACTGCTACAGGCATTAATTCGATCACTTTCATAGGGTTCTCCTCTCTTGCTTGTTTGACCCTAGGTAATGAGAGTGTTCTTCCTCTCCTCATTCCTCTTTTACAACATCTATATTTACTTATCCAGAAATACTATGACCATAAAAAGTACTAGTACAATAGAGACTAGATTCCAAACAGTCGGTACATAAGTGTGTATTGTGAATTAGCGTAAATATCGGATTTTGCCAATTCTATATCTTCATTAATATCTCGTAATTCTCGTCCTAAAAGTTCCAAGGACCAATCTCCCGTTTCCTTTTTTTGAATACTCGAAGTTGTGTTTTTGTAAATATACTTCCGGAGAAGTCTTGTCTCTGTCTGATTAAGAATATCCGTTATCGCCAGTACTACATAATGATCTCGATTGCAACCTTGTAAGTTGTTCTAGCCTGGAAGTGTGATGTTAGGCGCACGCCGGGCGCGTGACCGACACAAATCATCGGTAATTTGAAGATGCCAGTGTTGTTTAACTTGATCATTGGTACTTGCGGTCGCTTTAGACTGGTTCATGGGTGAAGGAGTTGAATAAATCCAAGTTCCTTCCTCGTCAATTCGTCGAAACATGGGTTTTGGATATCTTGTGACTTTTACACAGTCCATTGACCGTTGCTTCGTCGGTTATAAACAAGGCATATTCGCAGGATTGATAAGGTAATTTTCATACTGCTACCATGGGCACGCAAATGGTTGTCAAGCCGCTCTTTCACTTTTGGAGATTGTGCGCTTCTAACAACATGTAGGGGAGATCGGGGCAACTTCGGCATGCGGGGCAAGTTTGTCAAGCGCTTTTTTTAAAAAACAAATTTAAAAAAAACTTTGATTATAGGTTAGGCAGTTGAGTTTTATTGGTGGCTTGTTGAGTGTAGTGTTTTTATTGTTCTCCAACAAGCGTAGTTGAATTATCAAGCAAATTTTCATTTTCGTTGAATTCCATATAATATTTTTTTTCCATTTATATTGAATTGGCAGGTTTTGTTATAATTCCATGATAACGAAAGTTACTTTTCCTGTTAGAAGGATGTAACTTCAACTTATTCACGTGGCCAGATCGTGGCTTGGCATTCTGTTCTCAGGGTTGTACTTAATGTTTCGAAATCATGACTAGCGGGGTAAGATCGGCAACATAAAGCCACATTAGAAGCAAAGGATAAAAATCAAACAGATGATAAATGAAAACATGTTTGCATTTGTTATTCATGTATATATGTCTTTGAAGTTGCATTTCGTTATAATAATATTAAATGGGTGTTGGATTTGTATTTCTGTGTTTTAATAGTGAATTCCAACTTATACATTGTTAATAACATAATTTTATATACGTGCCTATCTTGCCCCATTACTATTGCCCCTATACCAGGGGCAACTTTAATAAAAATAATTAAAATAATTACAACTTTACAAAAAAAGAGAAGTTGCCGATCTTGCCCCTATACCCGGGGCAACTTCGTCAATTTCTCTCTTCTTGTAAAGTTGTAATTATTTTAATTATTTTTATTTCCAAACTGATTTTAACCAGTTCTATAGTAAGGTAACATTCCAATAGACAATATGCAAAGCTTTTTTTTTCAGTTTACAGCAGTATTTATTACACAAAATTTAAGTAAAGCTTAACATGCCGATCTTGCCCCGATCTCCCCTACAACTGTCTATCTTTCGATAGAGCAATGTAAGGATACTCCACTTGATAATACGCAAACACTTTTGTAAACAGAAAATAAGCAGGAAATTTTACTACTTCGTATAGATTAAAATACCCTTCTGATCAACGGAAACCTTGCGAATATCCATAACTTGCGTGGTAGTGCAATTGGCGGTAGTGGTTATCCATTGATAATATTTAAAAACGTTATCCCCATTTAAAGGTTCTATAAGGAAAATTTCGCTGGGTAATTGCTTGTTCACATCTGCTGACATTTCTAGTAATTGAGACTTTGGCAAGAAATAGGAACTTATTCGGTCACGTTCCAGTAATTCAATGGCTTACCTTAAATTTGTGACGCTTGTTCGGAATTCGGCGACTGCATTCTCTGCCTATCGAAGAGCGGTACTTACAACAAAGGTATAACTGAAGGTTTGTAATTCCTTTCCTAAATATTTATGAGAATCGGGGTTTGAGCGTCTAAGCTTAAACCGTTTTCCGACAACGGGAAGGTGAGTCCCGCTCACAGGGTCAGTGGATGGCAATTTAGGAGGGCGAAAATCGAGTGGGAGGTCGCGGATAAGTCGATAAGGTGTGGACCGAGTACGAGTCATGTTTAAGATAATATATATATATTTAATTAACAAATGCTATATAAAAAAAAGGTTACAAATAATAATAAGAACTATAATAATAATATCAAACCGAAATTCCAATAGGTGGTTATCTGGACTACATTTCGCTTATTTCCGTCAGAGGATATTCTCTGATCCTTATTACTATTTAATTTCGGAATTAGCCTTAGTCCACCTGAGAGAAAAGAGAGAGTTCTACTTACTAAGTAGTAGATAGTAGAAGTTAGCTTTGTCGTCCGTTGTCGGTGGTCAGCGTTGAAGGCAGTTAATCCGTTGTTTGTGGCTATCTTGAAAGCCACCCCGATAACTGGGCTTAGAGCCCTCTTTATACCAAATTTGAGGGGGTGAGAACTATGACATTACTAATGATTTATCCGCACACCTGTTAGTGTGATGTTTGGATCTAGCTAGTACGGACAACTGACACAGAGAAGTTTGTTTAATTTATTGATATTGGTGTCAAGAAGATATGATTTTATGATATAAATTTCTATAGGTTTGATGGCTCTCATCCATAAATTAACATTCAGCTGACAGTAATTTCTTTAACCTGGTCAAGTATCTAGATATTGTTTACCTGGTATATGAAACGTCGTGTTTGACTACGAACGAGGCGATTTATAGCCGTAACCACGTGTCACGTGCAACCAAAGAGGTGATAAGAAACATCTCTTATCCTCGTCTTGTTGAAATTAACGTCTATAGAATTACCTTTAAACAAATGGAGGAGATTTCTTATGGATGATATTTTAACATTCCCTTTTTTTTTTCTTACTCGGGGAGAGCGTCTCGGTCATTGACCGCAGAGGCTCTCCCTTTTTTTCCTTTTACAAGGAAAATTCCAAGGTTTACAGTTCTAAAACAGAAAAAGGGTTTCGGACCTTCACATCACTCTCCTCTATCTTAAAAACCACACTACAATTTTTTTTGAAGATTAGTGTGTGTTTTTACATGATTCTTATGATTTAGCAACAACTCGTTCGCCTTATCATACGAAGATTCTCTGTCTGATCATCCGTTTGGTTCTGGAATCAATGGGAATGTTTGGATCCAGTTAAAACGGTTCAATACGTATTTCTACCCTATATAAATTAATATCGCGTGAATTTTAGCAAAGGGGGAACTTGATCCCACTTAAAAATCATTATCATTTGGTTTGAACTCTCTCTCTTCTCTACAGCTGGATGGACAAGTTCGAGCATTTGCTCTTAACATGAGTACAAAAGTTGGTGCCGGGAGATGAAATTTTAAGGTCCGGGCACATTACAATATCAATAGCAAGTTTTTGTTAGTTATCTATATATATAACACATGATATATAAAATTCATCATAATACTATCTAATTATTTTTGTATATCCAAAAAAATTATAAAGAACGCTATATAAAAAAAAGGTTATTCCGGGTTACAACTTATATGTTTCGCATAACAGAGGTTAAGAATAAGGTGGTGCCGGGAAAACAAATACATAAGGTCCAGGCACTTTTGTGATTATATTCTTTGAGAATGTCTCACTAGTTATACATTTATCTTCGTCGAGACCCCTTTTTTTATTTTTTTTTTTTCTGATTCTTCTTGCCTTTTATTCTTTATAGCTGGTTACATGTCAATAGCGTTTGTTGAGGACTGTAAACGGTTCGATCGTATGTTTTTACAGTCCTCCCAAGAAGCATTTACCAATGAGTCTATTTATTGTCGACGGAGGACCTGACGATTCAGACGCCGTCTTCTGGTTGATGATCGGGTAATTCGCCTAGGACGGGAGGCTGCTCTCTCCTGGCGGTACCTTTCTGCTTGAGCGGTGGACGACTCATGCTGGTTACTTCTGTCATTTGGCAACAAATATGGGTCCAAAGTGGCGAATTCCAACGGGATGCTGTGGGGATCCGGTATGTTGCGGTGTTCTGCTTCTTGGTTGGGAATGGGGACGATTCCTTGCTGGATTAGATGCATCAGCTGCATTATTGTAGACAATTGTAGTGTGCACTCTATGTTAAGAGTTATAGTATGAGGTTGCTCCTGTATTTCTTCTGCTAAGAGGCGTCTCCTTCGACCGGCTGCATATAAGAGACATGCCTCCTGGATATTAGTAGGCATCGGGCTGTTGTTGTTATTCGACATTATCTGAAAAAGTTGTAATACACATAACAGTTTATTACAAAAATATTTCTATATTTAATTAAGATGTTTCCAGGTTATAGCAGGAGTTAATAGCGGAACCGTCTTCGTCTTTTCGGCAGGGGGTGAAGACGCATTGGACGATTCATCCGATTCTGAATCAGACGATGTATCTGTTGTAGTGGATGCTGGAGATGTAGTGGAAGGGGAACGTATCTCCTCCACTAGTTTATTCTCTGTCTCCGTTGATGGTGAGGAGCATAAGGCTTCCGGAGCAAACGCGGAGTATTCTTCTGTGGTGTCGCCTTCTACATGTCCGGAGGCCATGTAATGTCCAATTTGTTGAACCCACCGTTGTTGGGCCTCTATTCTATAGTTGTCCGGCGAGGCCACTCCGAAATTCATGGGGAGAACGGCCATGGTCAATGGCAGCTTCCACTTATTTCTCTGGGAACTGTCGCTGGCTTCCACCATTCTAAGGAAAGCCGCCTCCCAGTCCACTTCTGTATATGAGCGGTTCTGAAATTCGATGTTCCCTCGCCCGGATCCATTACCTTGTCTATTCGAATATAAGTCATACTTGATTATATATGGTTAGTATGTATTAACTACTAAGTTGACACCGGATCTTAGCTTCTATCTTACTATAATTTTATATACTATTCTATAACGATTTTATATTTACAAACCGACTTAAAGGGGTGAGAACAATCGTTCTCTCGGTCACGGTTGTTTTTTTTCGAATTTTAAGTGAATTAGAATCGATAAGCCTGGTTACTCCATTGTCTACGAGGGTTAGAGTCAGGCTGAGGATTAACTGTGGGCGTAATTTCTGTATCGGCAACATCTTCTTGAACAGTAACCTTTTTAACCTCTTGGAGGGGAATATCTTCCATTTTCACTGTATGTTTTCTGCGCGATGATTTAACACGTCTTTTCCGAAGGAAATGACGAAAAATGAACATACTGCCGATACTAAAAATAGCTGTACTAACACAACTAATAATTATTATTGTGATGGGATTAGAAGGGTTGAAGGTGGGTAAGGTACTTGTTGTTGTATGAAGTAAGCGGTCCAAGTCATAAGTCGCTAGTTCTTCGCTAGCTCTATCGGCCAATTTAATATCTAAGTCCGATTGAATCTTCAATTCCTCTTGAGTATGGGATTTTTGTAATCGCCTCTGGAGAAGTTTCAGCTCTGTTTCATTCAAGATGTGTTCGATAGGCGGGTATTACCAATCGTTGAGCTATCTCAGCTTGAATCTTAGATCGTATATGAAAATTTGAGGTGAGGATAATACCTGGCAGATATCCTACACACGCATTTGGTAACTATTATTCCCGTATTATTTAATTTTTGAATGCCGGGAGATGAAATTTTAAGGTCCGGGCACATCATTTGATAGCTAATACGAGTGGTGTAGGGGTAGAATACGCCCATATTCCCTGTTCATCCACTCTTTTAAAAATCGGCGCATAACTTAAGACAATCTGTCTGGAACAAAGTTCTTTGACCTTTGGCTCATTGCCTGTGTATAATGAGTATTCACAACTATATTGCGGAACCCTTCTTATTGGCACGTCTACTGAACATATAGAAAACTGTGCTGTTTTACAAATGGTCAGTTCGTGCTGTTGTAACAACATGAATGATTATCTATCTATCCGTAGACAAAGCTATGATAGGATATCCAGTTTGGAAATAGGCGTATGCTTTCAACGAAGGTATATACGTAGGAAATTTTACAATTTCGTACATGTCGAAGTATCCACTTGGGGTTCTCAAAGGTAGTTTTGCAAAAATTCTCAACTTTCCGGGTAGAGCTACAGCAATGGTGGTGATCCAATGTGTAAGTTTGCCGATTTTGGTGGCAATACGTTAATTGCGCGTCAGGAAAACCTAGGGTCAAGTCGTATGTGGGTGGTGGCGGTAGGAGACAGAGATGACAAGTGTCTTACACGAAAACCGTTTATTTTGACATTGGATTAACTTACACAATGCGAAGAACAAGAAATACTACGTTGGCCGGCTGAGGTTTCGCTCCAGATATGCCCCGGGGCTCGAATGAGGTAGAGACTGAAGTTCTTGCGTCCGATGATGGAGTTCGGAAGTTGTGGCGTTCTGGATGCTTGGGTCCGGTGCACGGCTAAGAATCGGCTGTCAGTCCGCCCTTTGACCTTGAGACCCGGGGTTTTTATAGAATTTTCCCCAAATCTCATCCTCTTGATTGGTCCCGTTCACCCTCTCCCTTACCCCGATTGGTCACTCTTTTTGTTTCTAGGCGAAACCCGAGACCGATCCGGGTCAGGAAAAGGTCGGAGAGGTGATGATGGTCTTTTAACATTCGCGCTCGTATTTTACTTTGTTATGGCCCTTCTTCCTGACATCTTTTAACTTAAACGGTACACCAGATGTTCTTGTGGCCATTTATCCCCTACCGCATTCGGACTTAACAGATGTCTCTTTTGTACTTAGACCCCACTTTTTCTCGATTGCTTCGACCCGACACTTGTTCGCGAGCATCTCGAGAAAGCTCTTTCCCTCTGTTGACATTCCCCCCGTTGTTTATCATCGCGCCGCGTGTGTTTTACAATTCGAAAAGTTTTCGTCCCATCTGGGTTCTGTCATTAACACACCCTCTTGACCCGATTCTATCCTCGAAACTTTCCGACGTAAAAGTTTCGTAATTAGTCGTAATTTCGACGCTCTTTTATGACAGGGCTCCCCGCCATTTAAAAATGTCGTTCTGAGGTTAGCGACATTTTACCTGACGACTCGGGTTGTCAGTCCGACCGCGGTATCTCGCTATCAGGGGTCTCGTTTTCCCTCTCCTCGTTGGGACCAACTTGTTTGCCTGACCAGCGTTTTATTTCCGATTGCGACGTATCAGCTTTTGAACAATTTGTCCAACTAGTCATATAGTATGATTAAAAGGATTTAATAAAATACAATATACGAGATAAGATAAAAATATAATATAATGACAAAAAAAAATATATATATATAAGTAAGATACACAATAAGAATTTTGCGTTACATGGTCTTGCGTTACCCCTCTCTTTTTTCTTTCTTTCTCTAGCGGCGGTGCCAGCCTCTCGCTCGCCCCGCCGCCACGAACATTGCCTCTTGCTCGTGCTCCCACCTTATCTTTCTAATCCTTTTCAATATCTCTTGGTCCTGTTTGATTTTTTTGATGTTGTTATTCGCAATTTCCTGGTCTCGCCCCTCTCCTCGTTGTCATTGAGGGGAGAAGGCTCTGGGGACCTCCGGGTTAAGAGACCGTGGGTACTCTCCACAGTTGGAGGTTTTGTTCCATTTAGTTCTGTTTCTTTCTGCCTGGATCTGTAGTGCTCTATTTGTGGCCAAAGCCATCGCCTCTTTGATGTCCCCTCTCAGGTTGGGGTCCAACCCCCCGACAGGCGCAAGATGAGCACATCTGGAGATGATGCCTTGGGGCCGTCTTGACGTTTTCTTATGATGTGCCGCACAGCGGCAGGCTCTATCACAAGTTGTATTTCTTCCCCCGTTGGGAAAGGTCGAGGGCTTTCATATTAATTTCTTCCAGTTGCCAGAGTCCGGTGGCCATCGTATTGTCTGTTAAATATAAGAGAGAAAAAGGTTAAATGATTAGAACACTTACCCCCGTATTCACCAACACCAGTTAAACAGAGAGTTGACGAACTCTAGTTTAGATGTAACTCGAAGTCAGATTACGAGTTACTCTTCTTTCGTATTCAGATAAAAATTTAACTCTAGAGTTAATATTTTAAAACAATCCTGCGTTCGAGATTAAACAAGTCTTCTTTCGTAAGCAGAGTTTTGATTGATTGAAAGCAAACACGTGTATGAACCAGGGAGGAGACGAATAGAATAGAATAGAATAGAAACACGTGTAGAAAATGGCGGAAAGTGAAATGGAAAGCAGTGCACGCCGTAATTTTTCTAATTTTGAGAAGGAAATTCTACTTGAATTAGTCGAAAAATATAAATCGATCATTGAAAACAAGAAAACAAATGCGATTTCTTCCAAACAGAAGAGAGGCACATGGGAAAAACTAACAAAGGAATTCAATGATATCCCGGGTGTCACCCTTAGAAAAACCAAACAGTTATTGGACTGTTATAAGAATTTAAAAAAGAAAGCCGTGAAAGAACAGGCACAAAAAAAGCCGAATTATTTAAAACAGGAGGAGGAAACCAATTCGTTCTAATAGGTTTCTTACGCTCTCTTTTGGCAAACGATATCGACATAGAAAGTCGTAATCGTCCAATTGTTCGAGGTCATTTCTTCTTGGAGAAATAATCCGCCGACTTCTTCGTTCCATACGATCTATATAATCTAAATATTTCAGATTTTCTAGCATCTCGGCTTCGTCTTCGTCGAATGTCGCCATTTTTCTCTGAAATAGACCGCTTTGCGCAGGCGTCAAACCTAGAGTTATCGTCTACTCGCCGATTTTCTAGAGTTAGAGTTAGGGTTATTGTGTTTGACTCGAGATTCGGAGTTGGTGAATACCAATTTACCAGTAACTCGAGAGTTAACCCTAACTCTAACTCGTGTTGGTGAATACGGGGGTTAAATGCCGGGTTTTTTCCTTCTCCTCCCTCTTTGGAAAAGCAAGTTCCATTCACGATGTCTCTCGAATATACGTGTGGAGTTCCGTTCTTGAGGAGGGAAACCTCGTTCATTTCCGAATAGATGCTTTAGACTTTCGTGTCTAGATCGGGCTCGTCTGTAGCCCACGGTTTCTCACGGAGAAAACGGGAAACCGTGTTAAACGTGGTTTTCGAGCATCCGCTCTAACATTTTTATATTTAAAGTCATACAAAAAGGAAAAGAAAATTTTCTTGAGTTCTCTAACTAAAAGATTAATACAAAATGCTATCGTTTAGGAGGTTTAATTTTCTCAGAAAAGAGTTTCCGAGGTTTATACTGTTTTAAAACAGAAAAAAAAAGGGTTTCACACCTTCACATATTCGAGACGTCTTATTAACATATCGATATATTTCCTGTTATTTTTGACTGCTTCTATAGTCTTGTTTAATACTGTAGCCCGAGCTTCCAAAATGTGAACCATTTTCTTCTGTCCTACTTTTATTTTGTCTATTTTGCTGTTGGCCGCCTCTACTTCCTTCGAAGTGGCCGTTCCGAACAAAAATTTTAATATTTTTCCTCCTACATCCATTAATCCGCGTTTTTTTCTCGGATCGTCACTGACTGTCACGGGAGACTTTAATTCCTTGTACTCCCTTTCATATTCGTCTAGTTCTTGCTGTAAATTATTCAGTTCAGCAGTTGCTAGAGTCTACAAGGGCTTCATGGGATCGTTTTTTCTATGAACTGCCTCTTTTACGAGGGGGGTCAAAGAGGTTAAGTGGTCGTATTTTTCAAACGTTATCTCTATAGCTATTGTCCATTGGCTCGTTGTCATGAGGAAATTACCTTGAGGTAGGAATATAATTCCCTTGATCAGTAGCGGTACGATAGTAGCGGTTTCATGCATAACATACAAAATTATGGCAAAAAGATACAATGACATTGGTTTTCTCTTCATGATCTATAAAGAAAAAAAACATTATTTATGCTTTCTATTACATAATTTTAGAATATAAAATTCCTTTCAAAAAAAAAAACAATTTGTTCTTGACTCATTAATGACTTCTCCTTTCTTCATGATAGTCTCTTATACTAGATATAAGCGGCTACCATTTACAATCTTTAAATAATCCGATTGGCGTAGGCGGCGGCAAGTGCTTATCACCTTGACCTGGCGATAAAGCTTCGCTTACCTCCACGCTCGTACCCGTCGCGTCAATCGGTGGTGCGATTTTTGAAGAGATCGGTAGAACCTATGGGTATATATCATGTACTGTACAGGTTCCTGACTTCTAAGAGCATAATTATGTGAAGGTTGCGCAACTGATGTTTGAGGGCTCACTTCTGGCATCTCCGTAGTATTTACCTGGCCTGGCTGAATTGATTCTAAAATAAACTCGTCCCAAAAATCCTAGATATAGGTAACGGTTGTTCTGAAGCGGATGATTCGGAAGTCTTTGCTTTGGACTTAGGCTCGTCCATTGCAAAAGATTCGAATTCTATTCATGCGAGCGCGGGCTTCATCCAGTTAGCGTGAGTGTGTATCCTCTTCCCATTGTGCGTATGTTGGACAATAAAGACAACCGGACTTGTCTACGCTACTATCCTATAGGGTCCTTGCCATCTTGGGGCTAGTTTTCGCTTTAACTCTGATGGGACTGTCACTTCAGTTACGAAAACTCTCTCCTATAGAAAATTTGTATGGCTTATTCCTTCACTGTTGGTACACATTTCTATCAATTGTGGCTTTCTCTGCATGTTCTTGGGTAGCTTGTGTGCTAAGGCTAATCTCGCCCTCAGTTCGCTTGCATAATTTTCGCTAATATCGTAACTCGGTTGGATTCAGTTACGACATCAAATGGATAAATTGGGTCTCTTCCGTACAACAAATAATAGGGCGTTTCATTTGTACTGGAATGAACGGTGGTGTTGTATGCAAAAAGGGCGTAAAGAACCATTTCATCTTAATTGCGCTGGTCCTTATCTACATAATGCGTCAGAATATCTATTAAGGTTTTGGGTAATCGTTCCACCATGCCGTTGCACTGTGGGTGATATGCTGTGGTGAGAAGTCTTTGTATGTGTAGGAGATCACAAATTTCTTGCATCATTTTTGAAGTAAAATTTGCACTTCTATCATTCAATAATTGTTTGGGTACTGAATGTCGTAAGATCACTTGTGTAACGAACACTTTGGCGACAGTTTTAGCAGTAAAGTCTGGTAATGGCACTGCTTCTGCCCGTCTAGAAAAGTGATCTACAAAAACTAAGAGATACTTGTTGCCATTGTTGGTAGTAGGAAAACGACCTTGAATGTCTAAAGCTATTCTGTCAATACTTTTGTGATTTTAGGGAATGTTTGTAAGGAAACTTGATGACCGTGTAGAGGACGTCTTCGCAAACTACATTCTTGACACGTCTTTAGTGCATGATGTCTGTTCATATCAGGCCAATAAAACTGTGTGAGCCGCCGGAGAGGTTGGTAATGCCTCTCCTTTCCGGCAACAGGTCGATGACCTACTTTCTTATCAAGGATGGCGTTTACGTTCAGTTACGCGTTACGCGAGTGGAGGAGAGTCAGAGGGGTCGACGATAAGACGATGGTACAGTACAGTCTAATAAAAACACAATTTTTAACAAAACAAGAGTTTATTAAACTAACTAACGAAATTAAAATTCCACAACTCCTTCCATTTCGCGTATGAGAGAGAGAGTTTACAATAAAGCTTTCATACGTCTGAGAGACTATCAGGGTGTAATTCTCCGGTAAATTCGCACAGGTCCTACGGGTTCTGGAATAGGTCTGGCGAGATAGCAGTATTCGACTTCTTTCGACGAACTTCGAGCGACTTCCTGATCAGCAACTCCCCCAGAGAGGAGAAGGAGGATGGCTTTTATCCTTTTTGTGGTGGGAAAATTATTCATGTGACCAATTGTTTTAGCAGGTGTGGAGTTAAAGGTGTTCCCGGGGCCGTAACAAAACGACGGTGGTGGACTTTAACCGTAAACATTAAGTCTTGCAGCAGAAGAATGCCATTGGGTGTATTCAAAATCTCAGCGTGCTGCCAGAGCTTCGCTGCCAGAAGTGACGTACTGCTGGCGTTTCGGAGAGAACACGAATGCTGACTGCTGACTGTTGGAATATCCAGTAAGGTAAACAAGAAAAATGGCGGATGATATGGACTAGTACGTTTCGCTAAATTTGTTTTTGAACTTATTTAAGGAGACCAACAAAATGAAAAATGAATATTTCGAAAAGAGAAAGGGGGATGAGAATTTTTTCATATCTGTGGGAGTTATAGAAGAAGAAGAAAAATCAAACAAGAAAAGAAAGAGGATTCGAATTGAAAATTATGTTTCAGACGTAGTATCTATGTACTCTGACAAAGAATTTAAAAGTCTTTTTTGCCTATCGCATACAACAGTAGAGGTAATTAAGTACAATCTATGTAGGGTAGAGTAGTACAATGAAAAAACGGACTACAATGAAACGTTATAAATTATAAGATGTGGGACAGTTTCAATTGAACATGTAAACAGTAATTTTTTGTTCAGAGAGGAGCTTAAATATATCTGAAAAAAATAAGTTATAAGTGTACGGTTAGCATTAAAAAAGAAAAACCAATAAGAGTATATTGCTTTTCTATCAGAAGAAATTGTTTTGCTAAAATAAATTTTTTTCTTTATTTTCTAATTTATATGATTTCAAAAATACCTGTAGTTATTTTAATGAGTTTTGTTTTCAATCATTTTAATCAGTCAATGATTAAAGTGACTGAAATGATATATATAAAATTAATGTTTTATTAATGATGCAAAATAAACACTAAAGATAATTTTTTTAAAATCAAAAACAATAGAATCATGCAATTTAGGGTTAAAAAAGGGACATTACAAGCAAATTTTATGTTTCAATGAACCCCACTATCTCCTACACTTCACAACTATACCTTGTAATATTATTACTTTCAAATAAAATAATAACAATAATTTTGCAGATACTTTTACAATGTCTTCCCAATCCAAAGGTGAAAACAAAGCCCCTAATTGAAAAAGAAAAAAATTTGCTTATATTCTTNGGTGGGAAAAAAAAAAAAAAAAAACCGAAACGAAAACAACAAAGAAATAGTCACGAAGTACTACAAAAGTTTTAAGCTCAAGTAGAGTTGTCATTGAGCAAGCTTTTGGCCATTTTTTTGGTAGATTTCGAAAAGTAAGATATTTATATATCAGAAAGAGAGCTTTTGTTTCAAAAGTCATCACTGCCTGTTGTGTACTGCATAATTTTTGTATTATTCATAATGATCAGAGTACAGTTGTTGAAATTGTTAGTGAAGACAATGGTCTAGAAGAACTGGAAGAACCCCGTAGCAGTTATTCAAATACTGATGGAACAGCTAAGAGGAACTTGATAGCAACTCAGCTGTTCTGAGACTGGGTGATGTTATTGGGCTGTACGTACTGTACAATACACTATACTATATGAATTTAGTGTTTCAATGTAATAAAATATTGTTTGGAATGTATTATTTATTAAGTATTATAATTTTGTTGAGATGGATACTATACATAGTGTCTTGGTAAGATACATCTACTTTAAACAGTTAAAAATTTCAATTTCAGTGTCTTAAATAAAAAAAAGTGACAATGCTTTTTATTAAAGTTATTCGAATTGTCGTCAACGGGTTAAAAAAACAAGAAAGAAAGAAAAAAACATTTATTACACATTGTTTTTATTTTTAATTAATTCAGACATTAGCATTCTGAGCTGCTGCAACTCATGTAGTTTTTTTTCTACTATTCCCTTCACTTTCTTCCATCGCTGTTCGTCCTTTGCATCTCTCTTCCCCATTTCTTCTAAAAACAAGCGAAGAACAAAAAGAAATATTAGTAACATATATAGAAAATAATGAACAGCGGAAAATTCGACAACGAATTTACAAGAAAAAGACAATTCGCTTTGTGGAGAGAATTACTTGAAAAATTAATTGCGTGTGTTGAACCTAAAAAATCCGTTATTTAATGGAAAATGTATTTAAACTTGATCCTTTCTTCATATAGTTTTCTTCCTTGATCTATTTCTTAAATTGTTTTGTCTATTAAGATTATTTATTAACCAGAACTTAACACTTCTGATTAATAAATAAACTTAATGTAGTGTCTATGCTTTTAATAATCTATACATATAATTTAGTATCATTTTAATACTCTTTTTCGATGAATTAGATACTTCTTTTTATTTTTAGAAAAATTTGCTGTATACATTTATCAATTATGAATTAAAGCTTTTTTTATTAGTATTTACTTGACACGAAAAGAAATGTCATCTACTCGTGGTGGAAAAATTCGTTGCCTTCTCAAACAACGTCTTTCGGCTCTTTCTAACTCTTCGATAGCGATAAGAATTGCGTATCCGTCAGCCATTTTTACTTTCGTGTAGCGATCTCGCATGCTCGACTCAACGTGAGTAGCAACTCGCATGGTGAGATGGGAAAGCACGTGAGTTAGAACTCGAGACTACCAATTTGACGTCAGTGTGTGAGATGGTACCACGTGACACTTTCAACACGTTGGGAGTTGTAACACGAAAAACTCGAGACTAAGGCCCCAAGGGTTCTTGCTTTCTCTTATAGTTCTCCCTGGTAAGAGATGTCGAGGGACGGGATGAGTCCAAGTTGATAGTCTGACGTGTTACTTTCGCTGTTAGTTGTGACTGTATTTGCAGCAGGGGATTTGGAGCCAGATGGATAAACAGCACGCACTGAGGTGCACGGAGAAGGCAATGCAGGAGAGGCAATTGACGAACTCAAGTAATGAGGTGGAGGATTATTTTTTGACTTTCCACCATACACTTCATAAAATTTATTAAAATGTTCCCATCTTATTTTCCCCTCTCCTGATGTTTTTAATTTATCTAAGTTTTGTTTAAATGTACACATTAAATTTCGCCATTTATGGTTACACTTCTCCCATGAAAACTTGAATCCTTTGTTTTGTAAGGCCTGTGAAATTTGACTCCACAGTTTTGCCTTGGCAACTGGTTTCTGAAAGTCATTTTCTCTCTTTATCCTAGAATTGATTAAAAGTTGTGTAGCTACATCAGACTGTGAGAATACGGACGAGGGTCCAAGCCCTCTAATCGTCAGATCTGTTAGACCTGCTCACCTTGTCACTGGATGGCTTAATTTTTCTCAGAACCCGAGTGGTAAGATTCTGTGTGGGTTGTGCATAAGTAACAAATACCAGTCTATGAAGGTTATATAATATAAAATCAACAATTTAATTATAGAAGAACAAAATAACAAATACAAATAATAGAACAACAAAATATAAAACATCTGTCTAACTTAAGATTAGGGAGGTTCTTCTTATATAGAAGTTGATAATTTGATCAGAATTAAGAATAATACTAGCAAATAATAAAATACAGATGTATAACATGGAAAATACAGGATTTATAACCTATCGCGAGACTAGGATCTATCTGTTCAACCGAGAGAGAGAGTTCACAATAAATCATATTACCTCGTTGTTCCTAGCTTATTATTCTCTTCCTGTAGAGTAGAGTCGGGAGGACAGGTTCAGTCGTTGGAGGAGTAGCACTCCATATGGCAAGTCTGGGGGAACTGCCCCGAGTGTTTGAAACTCAGCCTTTTTATCTCAATATTCCGCACCATCATGATTATCAGAAATGATGTGTCAATGGACCAGGCGGTGTGCAAAATTCTCAGATACGAGGAGTGGAGGAAGGAAGCAAAACATTATCATTTCTTGCTAAACTGCTGAGTAACATAGCAGTTTTGCAGGATGTTAAAGTTTTATAACCTTTTTTGGTTATATTAACTTTATTTTAAATTTTATCCTTTTTAAGCATTTTTAAGTGAAATTAAAGTGAATTATTTATTTAAGTTTGTTTAGGGTGAAAAATTATTTAACTCTTTTTAAGAGTACCTCCGGATTATCACAAGACCATTCAACTGAAAAAGGAAAGTACTTCGATATTTAATATATTACTTATTATTTTGTATTTGTTAAATAAATTTTGAAATTGAATAGTATGAATGTATTAAATAACTATAACCTTTTGTTTCTTTTTCTGCTCATGTTTGTTTATCTCAGGCTGATCACCTTTTTCGCCCTCTTCAAAATTGAATTGGACTCCTTCTGCGAGTTCTAATAAATTTCCAAACAAATTAATACAAAAAATATAGCATTATATTATAAATATAGCATCCTTACATGAATATTTTACCAAATTCACCATCCTTTTCTACGACTCTAAAAATTCGAACAATTTTCGGTGTACTGATATTTAAATTCGATGGGATACCAATTTCTAAACTAATTTCCCCATGCATCAAATCATTCAAATATTTTTGCATGTAGTTTGCATCTAAGGAAGAAAAGTGTCAAAAATATTACAGAATTAAGAGATTCGTGTAACGTTAACAACTAAAAATAACTGGGGAGATTATCCAATTTGTGTTTAAGGAACTAAATTGATTATTTTTTTAGGTAAGATATAGCCTAGTTTTCTAATAATGATTTATTTTCATTTACTTTCTTTTTTGGATAGTTCTCCCACTTAAAATTAATGGTTTGATGGTTTTATCCTGATAATCATGTGATACATACGAAAGGAATTTTTAATTATAATAAAAACTTCAATGCATTTTAGTTATATCATTGGATTAATTTTTGTGGCTTCCGCCATCTATAATTTTAATATAATAACAACTAAAAAAAATATGTCTCGCATATATAAATATATTGGTATTGTGAACCGTTGGGAGGTTGGAATTCTCCCTTTCCGGCGACAAGTCGTTAAACCTGCTTGCTGTCAAGATGGCTTAAATGTTTCTTTTTCCCTATCACGCGGTAACGGGATTTAATTGTTCGGATCGAGTGGAGGAGGGAGGAGTGCCATCGGTAAGGTGACAGGCGATATACGTGTAAAAGTAGGACACCAATTTAACAAGGAAACAACGATTTATTAGCTACATATATACATGATACAATAACTAGTATCGAGGGAAATTTCTGAGTCCCTAAAACGCGAAGGGCTGAGAGAGAGTTCACAAAAATTTGTTCCATACCTCTTTTTGAAGATAATCCTTTGAGGAAAAAATTTATACTTCTCGTTGAGAAATATACGATTAAACGTAATATTTGAAGGATCACGTAGGATTCGTAGGACACAGTATTCGTAGGATATAAGATTCTTAGGACAATATTTCTAGGATATAATATTCGTAGGACACTATATCGAACTAACGGTGGATGAACGACTCCCCCGAGAGGGGGAAGCAAGTGGCTTTTATAGTTACGTGGTGGGAGAATGGTCATGTGACCAATTGTTGTGAGGTAAAAGGTACTCCGATGGGTCAAAGTTGTCCCCGGGCCCATGCTAACTACCAACTTTGGAGTTGGAATGTGAGGTTATTTTCGAAATGAACGGATGTTTATTCTTTCAATCACCATAACAGTGTATTTCTATTAATAGGACCTATCAGACATCAGATTAAAAGTTATAAGAGAGCTGTCTGTAATCAAGCTACAGACTTTGCCTTTTTGAATTGAAGGAAGGAGTAAACTTAGAGATATAGGAAGAGGAAAGAGATAAAGGAAGATAGGAAAGTGTGAAGGGAAGGCATGGGGTACCATGAGGTCTTGCATCGCATTTATTAATTAGAAAAAACATAATACATCAGGGATATAAACATTAAAAGGAACAAAATAAGACGCGTATTTACATGTTGAGATATTGGTTACATATTAATGATTGGTGGGTTACATTAGAATGATACAGTGAATACAGTAATTTACAGTAGTGCCTGTGTGACCGCAGGGTCGGCACCTCTTTGGCGCACTGTCAGGATGACACCACTGTGTCCTTTAACGGACACAGAAAAAAGTTATTGGCCGTTTATTTTGTTACGCGAACGGTCGCGTTTGTGGACTTTTAGTTCCGGGATGGAGGCGTAACGAGAGAATCAGAGGGAGTACACTCTACATAATCTATACATAATGCCCGTTTATTGTGCATACTATATACAATCGCAAAAGCTATATACAATCGGTTCAATGAACATATCTATTTTTGCCTGGTTACCCGTATTCCTGAGAGAGAGCTCACATGAATTTCGCGCGAGGATAAATACCTTGGTTTGAATCGTCGATTAGTGACTTCACAAAGTTCTTTCGAACGTTGAAACGCTTTTCCCAGTTGCACAAAGTTCTTTCGAACGTTGTTGGGCGTAGTCCTTCCGAACAGCGGCGATTAGATGAGTTCTGGGTAGCGGCTAATCCGTTCACGTAAATTGCACAGTGCACCAATTTCCAGAGACTGACTCTTACGTATCGACCCCTCCTTTTTATAAAGGGGGTCTCGTTGGGTTTTTTTCACTGCCTTATTAGGACTGTTTTTTCACTACTGACCAATAGTCTTTTCGTGATTTCGGGTGACACATTCGATGTATCATACTTGACAAGGAACTAAGTTCATGGGAAAACATTTTTATGTTCTTTTTTTATATCGGTTTGAAATTTATTTCTTTACACTTTTCCTCCCTCAACAAAAATTTGTTTATCAATTTATTCCCTAAAATCGACTCTCACACCTGTATTGACACCCAATGACAATACAATTGGGATGGAGGTGACGGTCATTAGTCTATACAGGAAGGTCCAGCGATGATTCTTTGATGGCTAGGTTGTGTGTATAAGATTACAGCAACACAGTCACACAGATTAAAATTGTTTTATTTACAATTACCTGGACACACAAATTGCGTTTCGGACTTGTTTGTCCCTCTTCAGCAGCTATTTAACCAACAAATTTATTTTGATATTCTTTCTTTCTATTCTACTTTTCCTCCGATAATTCATTCCAATTACAATTAATATCAATTTTAAAACATTCATTTCCACTTGTCGTTCTTCACTTTCACTTTTCAGTGTATTTCAATAGAAATACACTGTTATGGTGATTGAAAGAATAATTTGTTTAAATTAAGGACATTTATGCATATTAATGGACGGATGTTTACTTTGAACGAATTTTCAGGGGAGAATTCCAGGGGAGACTGGAATTTTCTTCTTTTTTTTAAGTTAGGTTTTAGTTTAGAATTTAAAGGAAAATTTAATTGGGGGTTTAGAAAAATGCGGGATATTAATCGGAAAATTCGGTAAAAATTCCGGATTTCACATTCACTCCCTGTTTTCTTTAAAATCGCACTTAGTAGTGTGATTTTAAACGTTTTGGGTGTTCTGTCTGAGTAGAGGTATGTTTACATAGAGAATGGTCCAAAACGAACTTTTTCTCTTTTGTTTTCTCTCTTTCTTAGCACTAGAAAAAAAATAAGTTCTTTATATTGTTTGTGATAATTGAGAAATGAAGTTTGAATTAGTTCAAAACCTTTTGTAGGGAGATTCCATTGGGTTGGAGCAGTTTCCATCTTTCAGAGTCGTGTGTTCTCGTTGTATCATGGCACCTAAATAGAATAAAGATTGTGAGACGAATTGAATCTGTCGTTCCACATGTTCAAAATTGAGTTCAGTGACCAAGGTCCAGTGACTTGCGGTCATTAAAAAATTTCCTTGGTGAATGAAAAGTACTCCTTTTGTAAACTCCACAGGGCTTGATACAGGTCCATTGTTGTACATCCGATGTTAAGGATAAGGAAGGTGATTTCGAGATAACTCAATCTGACTTTGTGGATGACTTCGTCGTTTTTGCACTATGTCAATGTGGTTAAGGTCCACTTTTACGTAAGGAAAACTTCTTCCACTAGAATAAGGAAATATTCTTATTAAATTTTCATGGTCCCTCCTTTGATTATGATAAAAAGAGGTTAAGGAAATAAATTATGATAATCATAAGTGACGCATCGCGCCGGTATTGTTATGTTAGGTGGTGTGTAGAGGGAAGACAAATAGTATCAGATTCTAATAATATGGATATTTATTGGATAATATAAGTAGGCAATACATTTATGTGAATTGGGCGCTTCGATACTTGATGATAGGATATATATATTTAAGGAAAAGAGATGTATCTAGTGGTCAGGTGCCCTTTAGGATCGAGGGGATCAACGGCGACCTCTTGAGGAACGAGATGGTTGGGAGGGCTCTTGGGGCGGCGGTGGCCTAGAATTGGTGTTCTGGATGCATGAATGGGAAATTGGGCTTGGAATGACTCTTCGCTTGCACAAGTTTCCTCCTGGAATGCGTCATTCAAGTCAGGAGGGCATTCGTGGCCGACGGGGAGGACAATGGTGAAAGGGGTACTCTCCTTTTGTCTCTGAAGACGGGCAAACTGCAATGCAGCCTGAAGGGAGGCGGCATTCGTAGGTGGCTTAGGAGGAGGCGATGGGGAGTTGGATTCCCACCATCCATCTGCGTCTGTCATTCTGAAATGGGCAGGAAAGAAAAAAAAAAGTTTTTAATGGGTTGATATCTTACAAAAAAATTTAAAATTGTCATGGGCGCAAAAGGAATATACTATATTGGCTGGTAATGTTAAAGGCACGAAAGGTTGTGAATTAGGGAATCCCCACAAGGGGATGTGAGAGGATTTCCAATCGAGTGTATTAGGACCTCTTTTAAATGCAATAAAATAAGTGAAGGGGGATGAGGAGTGATGCTGATCGGATAGGAGATATACATTTATGAGAAACGTTGGATTGTCGGGTTGTTGTTTTGTTACCAGTATCAGGAACTGTTGGAGATGACATTCTAAAACAACTGCCCAACTTTTGGGTAATGTATCGTCAGCATGGACTCCTAAAAAGTTTAAGAAGGACTGTTGTAAGTGGGGCACCTGTGGGTTGGCTTGACTTATATGAGATAACAAATTAGGACGAGTTCCTTCCCAGACACAATCAAGATGGGATAAAGGACAAGATAGCGGTTGATGAGGACAGAGGCTCTCGTGACCCTCTCGATCCAATTCATTCAATAATTCAGAACATCCAAAAGCTGAATTGGTGCAAGGAAATCGCAATGACGAGGCAAGTTGTTCTGCCAATAGGCTCAGTATTTGGCCTAGAGTCTCCCGGCAGGTGGGACATGTCGAGATTCTCGGTCGGCATTGGGAGCATATCATGTGCCCATTCGTACATTGAGAAACTGGCGGTCTAACTGTCGTAAGACAAACAGGGCAGCTCAACAATGCCGTTATGGCTACTTCCTGATCAGAGGAGGCCATGTGTCTCTGGAAGGTAGAAAAGTATACGTAAGGAAATGAGGGGAAAGGTATCACCTAAGATCTCGGAATTGGTTGTTATCTCTCTCAAGGTGCAATCCCGTTTTTTTTCTTCTTCTTTTTTTGATTTAGAATACCTGCTTTAACTTAAGGGGAAGATGTTCTACTAGTGGTAGGAGAAATAAATCGAGGTATGCGGCTTCGGGTGGGTCGAGGCATAACCCAAGGTTGTTCTGCAACCGGCCCTTGGCTTCTAAGAGCATAAGGAGGCGTACTCTCCAACTCTCCTTCTGATTCCGGCTCCGAACTTTTACTTTCTTCCTCGTCCACGGATTCCTCACTTGAACTTTCACCTTCTGATTCTTGTGGTCTTCCTGGAGGGGAGGTAGGGATGGAAGCTAAAATGAATTTATCCCATGGGTCGGGTGAAAGATGATGTTGCGGCTCCATTGTATCTTCTTCCGGTGTGGAGACGAGTGACTCGGTTGTTGTTTTTGGGTCAAGGTTGAATTCCTTTCTTGCACTAGTTCGTTTAATTCGGTCAGCGTGTACACGTAGTTTTCGTTTTGTCTTGATATTTTCAATCTTAAAATTAACAGGACCGAGGATTTCAATAATTCGATAAGCTCCTGACCATCGAGGAGCTAATTTCTGATGACAACTTCCTTTAATAACACTCGGTCTCTCAGTTGATAACGTGGAGGTTTGTTTTGTCGGCGGTGTCTCATTTGTCTTTCTTCTGCAGCTTGTTCACAAAATTTCTGAGCGGTTTGATGTGCATGTTGCATTTGTAGTCGTAATTCAGAGGCAAAATTGTCTTCCACATCATAGGATACAGTAGTAGAGCTAGTGACTAGATCAAATGAATAAGTTGGGTCTCTCCCATATAAAAGGAAAAAGGGACTTTCATTTGTAGATGCATGTATAGACGTATTATATGGAAACAGAGCGTAAGGAATCCATTCATTTCAATCTCGTTGATCTTTAGCCACATAGTGAGATAGGATATCAATTAAAGTCTTGTTAAATCTTTCAACGACACCATTACAGGAGGGACAATAGGCAGTTGTGAGGAGTCATTTTATTTGCAATAGTTTACATACTTCCATAAACATTTTCGAGATGAGGTTAGGTTCTCTATCCGTTAATAATTGAGTCGGCGTTGAGTGACGTAATACAATGTGAGTGACGAATGCCTTGGCTATAGTTTTGCTGGTGACGTCAGGTATTGGGATGGCTTCCGCATATCGACTAAAGTGATCGACGAAGACTAGGATATATTTATTTCCATTAGTAGTACTAAGAAGTGGTCCTACAATATTCATTACGGTTCTTTTGAACACGTGAGATAGAAGAGAGAATAATTGTAATTCGGCTTGTGCTCGTTTACCTCCTCATCGGTGTTTCGTGCAGGTTTGACAACTTTTACAATAATTGCGAATTTCTTTCACCATTTCTCCCCAATAAAATGATTTTGCGATCTTATTTCGCATTTTTAATTCTCCTAAATGTCCAGATAGGGGATTATTATGGAAAGTGAATAGGATATTATCTTTAAAACTAGTAGGTACAACGATTTGTTTCCACCAATCCGTATGTCGTTTATTTGTGCCTTTATGGCAAAGTGCTCCTTCATCATTCAGGAAAAAATCTTCTAAGGAAAAGTTATTATAAGATCCTACCGTTTCTCCTACTTTTAAGGCTTGTATAAGGGTACTCCAAACGTACTACAAAGGTGTATAAGGTTTAACATCTTTTATTTGTCGGATTGGAATACGACTGAGGGCATCAGCATTTTTATGACAGTTTCCAGCCTTATGTATGACATCAAAATCGAATTCCTGAAGGAAAATGATCCAGCGAGATAATCTTGAATTCGTTGGTATTCATGGTATGTGTCGATGTGCCTGCAATTTTCATTAGTACTGTTTCTGTGCAGGATTGTGCTTACCCTTGTATTGTCGAGAAACTCCTCTTTGGTGGTAGTGTGGAGAAAGTCATTTTGTTCGTAGATTATGGGGAGAATTTTAGCCTCATCAACAGTGATGGGTACGTTGTTAAGAATTACTCTGGGTCTCCTTCCCTCAGATATCCTGCTTTTGATTTTACTTTGAATTTCTGGAAGCTTTTCAATGGCTTCCAGAAATTCAAAGCTTTTCAATGGCTTCCGCTAAGACTTCGGCCTCCTTGTGGCTATTTCTGTTGAAACAAATGCCATCCCCCTTTACTTTTCTCACTGCTTTAACTTTCACTTTGAGCTCATGTGGTTTTATCTTTTTCATAATTTCACTTTCAATGAGTTGCATGTTAGTAGTGGAATTGGCGCCCTCCTCGTCAGTTTTTGGGTACAGGAGAAGAGCAAAGCTTCCGCCATAGCCTTCGTTTTCTAGCTTGTATCGGAGAGATTTGTTTATTGTCCTGGTTGTTGAGGTAGGTTTCATATTCAGCCGGGTGATGTCTGCATACGTGGTAGTCGGAACAGCCTGGGCTGTTGGCGGAGAACACTTGGGGTGGTTGGATCTGACCTCACGCAGGATGCCTTGGAATTGACCAAGGCAAGAAAAAAGGCGCGTAAGCCTTTCCCGAACTTCCTTTCGCTCCTTAGTGGGTATACTCGATTTATAAGACTCTGGCACTAGGTCTAGAATTCTGACAAAGTGCTCATTGGCCTCTGCGAGAATAGTTTCCTCGAGGAAATTGACATTGTCCCAAGGTACGGTAACACCTTCCATATTGAAGATACAAGCAGTACTGAACAATGTGTATAGTCCAAGCCACTTAACCGATGCAATAAGTTAATACAAAATGTCCCCAACGGAGTAGCAACAGTACACAGTACGCCAAACGGCTACAGCACGCTGAGTAGCTACCTCCACCACGTGGTAGGGAACGAGGCCCTTTGTTCAGAGTGAAAAGGTGCACCTTGGCCACTGCGATATAAGGAAACGAGTCGTGTTTTCCGCAGTTGATGAGTATCTCACTGTCAAAATAATTATATTTATAATTATAATAACAATTCAAAGAGTCTATACCTGCGAACGAAATAAAGAGCTTAACCCGTGGGACAACTTGCCCAAAACCGAAATTTCAGGCCTCGAAAACTCGAACGAAAGTCCACCGAATAGAAAAATAACAATACTCACTGAGAGCGCTTGTCCTCCTGAATTCAGCGATAAATAATTTACACCTCCATAATACACTTTATATCCACACTTGTAGGATCTGGCAACACGTCGCATTTTGCGATATCTGCTACTTCATTATACACTTTCTTTGGTCTTCCAGGTTTTCCACTTTTAATTTATCATGGGCGTCCCGCTTTGCGTTGTGGTTGCGGATCTAATGTTTCATCATGTGAAGGAATATTTTCGTTTTACGTATCAGTGGAAGGAATATTACTCTCATCAACTTCAATGTTTTTTTTTTTAATGCTTGGTGTTAAATCTAAAGGTGCACTAAACAAGCCTTGTTTGTTTTCGGTTTCTAATTTTTTGACGAAACGAACATCTCGAGCCTTTAGGACAGTTTTAGTGCCTTGCTCCCAGAGTCGTTATGCCTTTAACTCTTGTGAGTAGCCAACTAGAATGTATTCCTTTCCCTTTGGTTCAAATTTGTTTCTCTTCTGTCTCTTTTGCAGAGGAATTGCTTTGCTACCGAAAATTCTTACAAATCCAACGTAAGGTTTATTTTCAGTCCACAGTTCGAATGAAGCGGCTTCTTCTAAGGTTTTGGTGGGACAACGATTTCTTATATAGGCTGCTGTGTTGATAGCCTCTGCCCATAGACTCTGAGATGCTTTGGATTGAATCATCTGTTGTCTGTTGGTGGTCACACATGGAGTGATAGACTGAAAAAAATATTCAGAGAATTTGTGCCTGTACAAACCTTCACTTTATCGTTGCACTTGGGATCAATTTTTACCCAAGAAACTTTCAAAGTAACAATTATGCATACTATTATTTTCTTCATCCAACTGTGAAAAATAGACTGTAATATAAGTCTTCGCACAATTGATTTCTATTATCAACAATTAATCATACATGCAGTGACGGACTGAACAAGTATTCAGTAAATTTGTGCCTCTACAAATCTTCACTTTATCGTTACACTTGGGATCCATTTTTCTCCATAAACTTTCAGTGTAACAATTGTGAGTTTATTTTCATATAAACTCGGTTACATTTAGTAATACAGTCGACTCCCCTATAACGTGGGATCCTATAACGAAATTCCTATAACGTAGCGAAAAAATTGTAGCAGTATTCGTATAAAGTGACTCGTAAAACGTCGTCGCCGACTCCTGTCGCGACAAGATTGGTCGAATCTGGACCAATAGTGGACGAGCAGCCGAACTACTTTCCGCCGCCCAGCGCCACGCTACGGAGAGTTTAGGCGGCTAAATTGCGTTTGCTATCGTCTGTACAGTATGTAAATTAGGTACCGTAAGTCTAATACAGCACTAATTTTATACATATCTTGTGAAAGAAACATTTCTTATTCAACAGCCATAAAAATTATTTATATTAATGATGTCTCCAAAGTTCAACGAAGTTTTCGCAGAAAAATAACTTATCAGAAAACGCGGCCGCCGTTTGGTGCACTGCTCCACGACGAAAACAAGCGTAAGCAACGGCGTAGTCGAACGGTGCACACTTGGTAAGTAATCCTACAATTTTTTGTTTATAGCATAGTTTATACGGATTATTTCCAAAAAATTATACATGTTTTGGAAATGTTGAGTCGAATTAGTCTAGAATCGGTTAATTTTATGGAAGAAAACCTTTCAAACAGCCTTAGTCCGTAAAGTTCCCACCTATCGGGCTGCGATTGGCTC